>NW_012267355.1:353970-368782 GCF_000151885.1 Dipodomys ordii
ACACACACACACACACACACACACACACACACACACACACACATGGCATGTAAAAATGAATATTGAAGATTCTAAGGCTCTAAGATCATAGATAAAATAGTAAACTATTTTTATTTTACTATTTTAGATTAACATTAAAATATTTGACATATTAATATTCCTAAATTATAATTATACACTTTGATAACACAAAGTACATAAAATATTCTGAAAGTTTAATATGATGTGGATCATACATATCCAATAACACTGTAATATAGAACTAACAATAAAGGACTAATATAAAGATTAGTGATAGGATAATGTTAGTAATTTAGAATCGATAACTAAATCTTAAGATAACAATTATTATCATCCTAATCTATAGTAGCCAATTTTAATTGAATCCAGTATTTCTGTGTAGAATGATTAGTTCTATCAATTATAGAATTAGCAATTTAAATTTGTTAGTGGCAAAACTTCTAGAACAAG
The DNA here is from genome assembly GCF_000151885.1 of Dipodomys ordii. Taxonomy (NCBI): domain Eukaryota; kingdom Metazoa; phylum Chordata; class Mammalia; order Rodentia; family Heteromyidae; genus Dipodomys; species Dipodomys ordii. The sequence continues at coordinate 354,442 of NW_012267355.1, forward strand.
AACAATATTTTTCTGGAAAATAAATGCTATGTCTTATTCATTTTAGCTTGTTTCATAAATTGATGATGATTGTCGTGATTGTTAGTTGATTTTCTCATAGGTTTATGTGATAAAGTGTCTACCTACTAATGTGTCTAAACATATAAAATGATTATTTCATATATATGCATATATCTGTATGTATGGAGATACATGTACATTTTTGCATGTGGTACTATATGTCAGAAGTTTATCTACTACCCTCATGCTACAGAATTTACAAGCTTAGCAATAACCTACAGCATCACCTCTTGGTTGTTTAGCTTTGGGATCCTCTGGCTCACCAGGAATTGTGGTTTACTGTCCTGCCTGCACTGTGATGTGCTACCACAGAGCACATCATCAGCTGAAGGAAAGTTCTAAATTCCAAATTCTTACTATGGTTTCTAACGAATAGGTATTGATTTTTATTATCATAAAGATTTAAAAAATTTCTGAGAGGCTTATCCTCAATGAGGGACAATCTCTACTATCTCTTGATATACAATGTCACCCAAAGTTACCCATCTTCAACTGAAAGTTTGGAAATAAAGGACTCATGAGTTTTCAGTTGTCTCCTTCTGGTTAGCATGAGGAATGCTTGTACCACTTTAACTCCATCCAACCTGCCAGGTAACACATGATATTTTCCACACTGTGTGTTCTAACCAGCTGCTCTTCACTTTAGATAGTGTAGATAGTGACCAACTCATAGAATTTAAGTGTAAATGATCCCATTTACTTAGTACTGACCCCAGAGGGTAAGAACAGTGCTGTAGACATTCAGACATGTCCAAGGGGAGGCCATAGTGTTTACATGAGAAAATTCTTAATCATAAAGGAAAACTTAAGGTCCCCAGAATCTACCCTATATTCTGAAGAGATTTTTCTCTCACATGGAGGTATAGTATATTCAAGAGAAAGTATCAGTGGGGTAATAACCTTTGAACAACTGACTTCCAATTCTCTGACTTTCCAGGAGGCTGGAACTTGAGATGTCAGAGCATGGGGGAGAGGGTCGAGGTATAATGAAGGGGAGTCAACGGATGAAGAGAAGAAAAGTGGGAGAATGCACTCATAACATTCAGTGTATGTATGAGAAAATAAACGTAGGAAAACGGAGGGGATGTGTGGAGTTGGTAGTGACCAGGGAGTATGATGAAAAGAGTAAATTAATCACAAGGCGTTGTTCTTACAAACTGATGCTGTGAATTGAAACCTCTTTGTACAGGTACTTAAATATAAAAAGGTAATTACTTTATTACATTCTAGTTATAATTGATCTATCTTAATATATTATTTTTACTTTTAAATTGAATTAAGCTTCAGAACATATATAAAAAAGCATGGCTTATAAAGGTTAGCTATTCTTCACTGGAGACCACCGTAAAGGAGGATTAATGTAGCAATTTTCATGGCTATGAGAAACAATTGGAACTCTTCATGGTCCCAGTAGAACTGTGATTCAAACAACCTCTTTAAGCATGTTGAGTGGAATACAGAACATGTGCCTGCTTATTTACACAGCATAGGAGTTTTTACTGATATACAATATCATCATAAATACAGCGACTTAACACAAAGACATTTTCTTACAATTCTATTGGGTATAAGTGCTCTAAGTGAGATCTAAATTTAAGGAGGCTTTAAAAAGTGAAAACAATTTCCCTTCCTTACTTAGATTCTAGAAGCTGTTAATTTTTGGCTTTTGGAGCTCTTTATTTATCTTGAAAACCAGCAAGGTTTTATCTCTTGTTAATTGATTTTTCTTCACGTATTTCTCAAACGTTGAAAACCAACAGGAAACATTATTAGATTATTAAGAAGCACTTTTTAATTTGATATTTTCTGAATTATTCAGGATAATATTGCATCTCATAATCCTTAATTGTATCTGCAAAATTTCTCTTGCTACATAAAATAATGCTATTTATACTTTCCTGGGATAAGAATATGGACACATTTGGGAGGACATTACTTTGTGTGGTAGATACAAGAAAACTGATAACAATTTTTTTATCTCATGAAACATTATATATACACATATATATATTCTAAAAGTATGTGATGCTATATTCAAAATCACCTTAGGTGTTATAACCAAATGGCACCTAAATAACTATAAGAAACATTGGATTAAAATAAAATTCATGCCCAAGTATCCCAGCTACTTGAGGGGTATGATTGACAGGATCACAGTTTAACTTTAGCTAAAGCAAAATGTTAGCAAAAGCATATATAAAAAATAAGCCCAGATAATAGGACACAGCTGTAACCCCAACTAGATGGGAGGCATAGGTAAACAGCTTGAGTACAAACTCCAGTACCACTAGAATATCTACGATATTCGGAGTGAAATTCTGTGCTCCGTGCTATAGAATCACAAGAAACAGCTGCAACTACTTCAAATACATGCATGAATTTTAGATACACAATGTTGAATTAAAACACCCACATGGATATACTGATTCACTTCAATTATATAAAATGGAAAGACACCAAGTGTGGTGGTATATGTCAGTAGTTACTCAGGAACTTCAAATCAAAGCTGGAAGTTTGAAACTAGGCTGTGAGACTCTTATCTGCAATTAACCAGTACAAAGCCAAAAGTGGTGATGTGGCTTAAGTGGTAGAGCACCAGGCTTTAGTGAAACAGTTCAGGGAATGGTATCCAGGTGCTGAGTTCAATCTCATGTACTGGTACCAACACCAGCACAGAGAGAGAGAGAGAGAGAGAGAGAGAGAGAGAGAGAGAGAGAGAGAGAGAGGTAAATAATTTACACTGTAAAATGTACAAACAGAAGTTAAGTATGAAATTATACAACTAGTAAAAACTGTTACTCATATTCTTGGCTTGTATAGAATTTGTACAGGTTTTGTTTTCAATGTTTATGATTTCAGTGAGCTTCAAACTTATTTGTGCATTATTGTGCATATCACAGTTCAAGAAATATTTAGTTTTTTCAAGAACGTAGATGAATATTCAGCATAAGCAATAAGATGTGTCAATTGCTGATTTCTATGTGTGACATGCTGAAGGAAGAGTTTTAGCTTTCTTGCTTTAAACAAACCTGAAATTTCAATATATTTGTTGTTTTCCCATGAGTTAAATAATAAGACAAGAGGTAGGAAGTGTTGACACTAATTAAAATGAGAATCATTTATTCTACTTCTAAATTTATTTTCATTAAACTCTCAAAATATACATATCCTTCAAGGGGTGGGGGGTTATCCTGGGTTATCTAGATGTTTCTTAGGTTTTCAGGAAAGACTTTGACAGAGAAAGAGGAAGGCACAAGGCAACATCACACTCAGAGAGAGACTGGAAGATTCTACTTTGCTGTCTTTGAAAAAAGAGTTAGAAGGTAAAGACTAAAGGCAGCTTCCAGAAGGTAGCAATGAGAACAGAACAGATTCTCTCTTAGATCTTGTGTGAGGCACACATCCCTATTAAAACTTTATTTTAGCCCAGAATTTGAACCTTCTGACCAGTATGATGATAAATAAGCATTCTTTTTTGTTGTTCTTGTTGGTCATGGGCTTGAACGCTGGGCCTGGGCACTGTCCCTCAACTCTTCAGCTCAATGCTAGTGCTCTACCACTTGAGCCACAGCACCACTTCCAGTTTTCTGGTGATTTATTGGAGGTAAGTCTCATGACTTTCCTGCCCAGGCTGGCTTTGAACCATAATCCTCAGATCTTAGCCTCCTGAATAGCTAGGATTACAGGTATGAGCCACCACTCCTGGCTAGCATTCTTTAAACTACTAAATTTCTTATAGATCTTGTAGGAAGAGATGCATTAATTTTATACCACACCAGCTTTAAAGCTGAAGCTTCATTTCATTAGGCTAACCCAATCTCTTTACAGGTTTCCATCTGGTATATGATGTCCATTTTGGAAGATAATGTTCACTATTATAAATTTTACATAACCATTTAGGCAATGATCTGGGCAGCAGGACATTTCTTCTTTGACTCGCAAAAGAGACAGTTCATATCCCTAATTTTCTAAAGTATTTTCACAACTATTTGATGAGAAAGTCATGAATTAGGTAAATAATCTCAAATTATAAAAACGGGGGATACTTGTCCCCAATTGGGTGGCTGTCACTATAATTAACGTCGGAGACAATCTACTTAGAAAGAGAAAAATTTATTTTGGCTCACATTGAGAGGTTTTGGTACATGGCCATTTAATTCCCAATGCTTATAGATTATCCTGCCTAGAATCAAAGTGGCCTAAGTCCCACCTTCGCCTTCAAGGGCACAGTTCCCATGGCTTTCCAACCTCTCACTAGTCTACCTTCTTCTAACATTATGCTGAGGAACAAGCCTCAAACATATGGATCTTTGAGGATTCTTAAAATCCTAAATATAGCAGTAGCTATTTCACAAAACTAAATGCTGTTCTTCATTAGAATCATTTCTGGAGCTGATAAAACTTAAGTGCCAATGATTTAAACAGAGTGCACTACTCAGTGAGTGCTCTATGTGCTGGAAAACTGAGCCCTCGATTATATTAATGTCTGCTGAATAAAATATAATGCGCTGTGAATTTTAGGCACAGCATTGAAATAACTCAGAGGTGAATAAATCACTGATGTAATCTGTGTAATTTATGTGTATGCATGTGATACATGTTTATAAGTCTGTGTGATTTCCATTTATTTATGTAAGTGATTTATTGTTTTCTTGGAACCAGGAGTACATTCTCGTTAAATGATCAAAGTCTCATAACTGCTAGGTTCTACTGATTCATGTTTGTAACCCAAGCTATTCAGGGGACTAAGATGTGAAGGGTTGCAGTTTAAGACTAGCCCAAGCAGGAAAATCTATTCTAGTCCATGTCCAAAATAACCATGAATAAACCAGACTAGACATGTGGCTCAAGTGGTAGAGTGACAGATAGGTGAGCTGAGCAAAATGCAGGGCCTTGAGTTCAAAAACTTCTATCAGCAAAAACAAACAAATGAATTAGTCAGTGGGGAAGGAGGATAGAGTGGGCATTCTTGGTAAAGTATACTGCAGCAACTCGGGAAGGTGTGCATAGCATTCAGAAACTGCTCACCCTGCTGTTCGTAATCCACATCTATCTAGAATCATAACAATTCAGAACAAGAAGACTGTCCTTAAGGAGAGCTGAAGTTGTTTGAATGTTTAAAAAAACACATGGATAATAAAGCCTGATCTGAGGAAATATAAAAATGATTTCAAATTGAGATATCCTACTATTGAATGGATAATTTCACAGAAGAATGGTAATATGAAACATGGTAATAAACTATATCCAGGTTAACACTGGCTTATTTAATCCCATGTTAAGATATTATTTAGAATCCCAGTAGTATATGAAGGAGAGAAGACTGCTTAAAAATGACAATGTCCAGATGTGACCTTCACAAATATAATTTCTTTTACTCTTCTGAGGGACTGTCTTAAATTTTTTACTGCTCTACCTGTCAGTACCACCTGGCTGTACACTGTTAGCCCCAAGAAGATTCCTTTCACCAATCAACTTGGGAAATCTAGACTTTTATTCCATGAAAATAATCATTTCTCCCTCAGGTAGCCTCAGCAACTGTATGAGACCATTAATTTGAATGATAGGAAAAGATGAACCCTTTCTAAGATTGAGCTAAAAAAATCATGTGTATCAGTTTAATTTAAATAAGTTTTATGAAGAATTTTTGAAGTATCTCACACAAAAAGAAAAGGAAATGTTTGCCAATCCTGTTGTATGAAAATATCTAGGATATGCTGACTGATAGTAACACCTTCAAAATTGTATAAAGGTGGCAGTTCTGAAGAGATTTATATGATTTAAATGAAAATTTGTATCAAATAGAAGAATATTTGGACTGACTAGAGTTTGGCTATAATGGGGTGAAGTGGAAACACGGGGGCTTGAACTCACAGTTGAGGTATTGTCCTTCAGGTTTTGCAATTATTAATTGCTATAACTTTTTCAGAAAGTATAAATGGAGAGTCACACCACAAATGCCAAAAAAAACACCCTACTATAACTTAAGCCTGGAGGGATGAGCAAATAAGGAATTTAGGAAATTTGGGGAGGAAATTTGGGAAATTAGGAAAATTGGTCTGGGGCAGCAAGCAGGATGTGGAAGGTAAGAGTGGACAGATGTTTTTGGATTTTTCCTTTGCTTCCATTTGACTATTGTGCTCTCACTAATTCTTATGCAAGTATAGACAGATTTTGTTTGATTTTCCTTTGCTTCCATTTGACCATTCAGCTATGGCAAAGAGTTGTATTCAATGCTATTAATAATTCAGTTTTTCAGTGCTATAAGAGTAAAATCAGAAGAGTTTTTGTTGATGTGAAAAGCTGAGATAGATGTACAAAATACTATGTTGAAAAAAGAATTTTACAACTTTGGTGGGGGGGCGCGGAATGCAGTCATGAAGATGGGAGGGCAGGGATGGTACGGGAAAAACAAAGGAGGAAGCAACAATGCTTGATAAGAAATGTACTCATTACCTTGCTCATGTAATTGTAACCCCTCTGTACTGTATTTTCACAATAAAAAAAGAAAAGAAAAAATCACAGAAAAGCAATAGTGCCAATTTATTGGAACAAATAATTCTTTCTGTCCAAGCACTCAGGGCATGGTGAATAACTATCAGTGGAGTTATTTCTTAGGGACTGTATTTGAGGACAAAGATCTGATCTACAGAGATATTTTGTGAGATTTGAAATCATGTTTTGATGGCTATTCTTATGACAGACCTTCCCTCTTCATTGATCAAGCAGACCCATGTGTGTTTTTGATCTGTCTTAAATAACCAAGCTAATCCATGCTTTTCTCAAACTATTTGTGTGTTTGACTCAGGAAAAATACATACAAAGCTAAATTTCTTGCAAGTTACTTTTTATGAGGGTATCTGTCACGTATGTCAATAAAATCCCTACGTTGAATTTTATCTTTGTTCCAAAGCCCTTAATTTAAAAATATTAAAAATGAGACTATATTTTTTACATTCTATTTTTTTTTAATTTTTATGGATTTTGCCAGTATCACCATTAACAACCCTTGACCAAGGCCCACAATCAGCGTGTTTGCTCATAGATGGTAATCTATCACATTGGCCAAGCTAGATGGTACTCTATCACGTTGGCCAAGCCTCTAATTTGGCATTTTACATATTATTTATTTTTGAGCCAGCTACCAGTTCTTTATAATTTTTTTATAAATTATATTTGAGAAATAAATCTTTAATTATTATCTTATTCTGTTTAATCATGTACCATAGCCATTAAACAATATCTGAGTGTTTTTCTAGTAATTCTGTGTTGAGATCTTCTGTAGAAAATTCGGGTTTATAAAAAGTAATAACTTAATTTTAATTACAAACATTATATAATAAGACTTCTGCTACTTCTGAGTTCTAATTATATATTTCTCATTTTATTCTATATTTCTGCTGGTACCTTTATCAACAGCATGAAGCAACAACAAATTAAATCCTTGAGACAAGTTGACTTCCGATCAACATTCTCAAAACATGTTTTTGCTTTAAATGCCACATTTTCCTTAAGCAATACTCATATTTTTAAATTTTTTAAATGTATCTGTTTATTCTAGGGTTTGAACTCAGTGCTATACATTCTTGCTTAGCTTCATCTACTCAAGCCTGACATTCTTACCACATAAGCCACAATTCCATTTTCTGTTTTTTGCTGTTCAATTGGAGATTACAGCACATATTTTCCATTTAAAATTCTTACTACACCAGATCACAATTATAGATACTATGAAAACTAAACCTACATTGATAGCCTTAAAAAAACAATATTTTTTTCCAGATAAATGGAAGTTTGGGATAATTTAGCAAGAAATATTTTTTTGATAATGCAAACAGGTCACAAATTAAAATGTACAATAATAGCATAGAATTCGATATTTTAATTTGTAGTGATGGGGAAGGGTATTCATTAGAGTAGGTATAAAATAGTTCAGTGAAACTTTCAATATTTTATAACAGCCAATGTGTTGAATAAATGTTTGTGTGTGTTACAATCAATAAAATATATACTTAAGATTATTTTTAAGATAAGGTATGTCACTATCTACACACCCATCTTATTATTGCACTCACTGCTAAAATTCTGGTTTTATTCACAAACCTTTTTATTAGTTTATAATGCTAGACTCTGCATTATGATGAATAATGAACTTTCATGATCACCCCAGTAATGACCACCATACTTGTGACAAAAATGTACCATACTAAATTAAGGAGAACTTGGAGATTTCATTAAGTTCAAGAAGGAGAAATGATCCTGGATGAGTATTGGTATTAGAGGAATCAGGACCATCTGGTTCATAGAAGGATTTGACAATTGGAACAGGTTGGTATAATGGGATTCCATAAGGACAGTAGTATGAGCTACCTCTAGACAATAGAAGAGTCAAGAAACAGATGTCTGTTCAAGTCTCAGGAAGGAACATGATCAATACTCTTACTAATTTTAACTCCCAACAACTGGGTTTTTATTTTTGATCCAGCATGTTAAGGAATTATGGTTATGTTTTAAACTACCAATTTTGCTGTTATTTATCACAGAAGCAGTCCAAAACGGATGAACCTTCTAAAGCAGAAACATAGTTTACTTTTGCACCCATGAAGTTTACTTTCAACACAAATGTCAGAGTAATTCTTTTAACACATTAAAATTGTGTCCTTGTCTGCTGAACATTTTCCAGTACTTTTCCATTTTACTCAGAATAAAAGTCCCATCCTTTCAATGAGATGCTCCATTACTTTATGATTTCCTTCCTTTACCCTGCTTTACATGATATGATCTCTACCATTTTTCCACACAAACGTCACAATGTCTCAGCCTTTGTTGTGGTGGAAGTTGGTGTTTGTCCTTAAATTCTCTTATGATGTGGTTTGAAACACTTTTCCCCTAGACAAATGCACTGAAAATTATGATATAGAAGCATAATCAATAACATGATTATATTTTTTATTACATGCTGTTATCTATGCTACATTGGAAACATCAAACAACTAAAATTAGAGGAAGGGGATAATTGAGGAAACATTGTGTTATGGGATGAAATACACTTAGAGTAATATTCAAAGAAATATTAAAAAGTAATATTCAAAGCCAATAGTTGAAGGAGGTGCAGTATTTTTTATTTTTTTGTCGGTTGTGGGGCTTAAACTCTGGGCCTGAGCACTGTCCCTCAGCTCTTCAGCTCAAGGCTAATGCTCTACCACTTGAGCCACAGCGCCACTTCCTGTTTTCTAGTGGTTTATTGGAGGTAAGAGTTTCACAGACTTTCCTGCCTGGGCTGGCTTTGAACCGCAATCCTCAGATCTCAGCCTCTTGGGTAGCTAGGATTACAGGCATGAGCCACCGGCGCCCAGCTTGGTGCAGTATTTTAAATATTTACTCTTACCTCCAGATAATTTGAGAAAAAACTTGTAACCCTATATCATAGGAAACTAACATAAATAAACTGATCAGAGGTATGATGGAGGCTATCAAAGTACACATGAGACACCTATCAGTCTGAAAGAAAACACTATCATTGAAAGACATCAGCTAAGTTTGTAAACAGAGTCATTCCTGGATTCTTAAAGGATCCCCCAAATCTTTGCTTTCCTGAATTAGTAACACAAATTGAGAGAAATCAGTGGCTCTATTTGTGAAAAAAATATACATACATACATGTACACATACGTATATGACAAACTGACTAAAGGATGAATACACTTTAGGGAGGAGTCCAATGGTGTGATTCCTCTGAACATCTAAGAAACCATTTAACAAAATGAATAAGAGGATACTGAAACATGTTCTGGTGGGGTGGCAGAATGTATGGGGGGCAGGTAGGAGTGAATAGGCCAATGAGGGGAGACACAAGTGGAATGAGGAAGAGTGAGCAAAAACATTCATTATATTCAAACTGAACTGTGTAACTTGAAGGTAGTGATGGGAGGGGGAAAGGACAGGAGTGACATTAGTGACATTGATCAAGATGCATGATACTCATAATCTGAGTTCTGGAATTGAAACCTCTTTGGAAAACTATTTTATAATGCTACTGCACTGTTGTGGGAGTGTAAACTTGTTCAACTACATTGGAAAGCAGTATGGAGGTTCCTCAAAAGATGACACATAGAGCTCCCCTATGACCCAGCAATCCCACTTCTGGGAATTTACCCAAATTATCACAAACAAGGCCACACTAAGGCTACCAGCACGACTATGTTTATTGCAGCCTTATTTACCATAGCTAAGATATGGAACCAACACAGATGCCTCTCAGTGGATGAATGGATTAAGAAAATGTGGTAAATTTATACACAATGAAATTCTATGCTTCCATCAGAAAGAATGACCCCACCACATTTGTAAGGAAATAAAGACTTGGAAAAAATTACATTAAGTGAAGTAAGCCAGACGCAAAGAAACATAGGTCCCATGGCTTCCCTCATTTGCAATAATTAGTATATGTCTAAGATAATCTTAGCAGATGAGTAGAATAGCTCAATAGCGAAATGAACCCCAAGACATGGATACGAGGTTTTTTTCTTTGTTGCTGCTTTTTTTTTTAATGCACTAGGTGATTTTTGTTGTTGTTGTTTCTTTATGTTCTTCCCACTATGATATACCTCTGTTGTCATCATATTTGATTCTGGTGCCCTAGTATTGCATATAGATTTATTTGAATTAGGGAAGGGAAAAGGAACAACAGAATGGTGAGACAAAGAGCAAGGGGGCAACTAATGAAACAACAATGTACACAAAACAATATGTTGGAAATTATCTGTACAACTTGAGAATGAGGGAGTCGGGGGAGGGAAATTAGGAGAAAAATGAAGGAAGGGGTAACAATTAACAAGAAATTTACTTATTACCTTACTTATGTAACTGTAACCCCTCTGTATATCACCTTGACAATAAAATCAAATAAAACCAACAAGGAAAGTAAATATAGCACAAGATGCTATAGCATGCATTTTAGTCACCAATTCAAAGGTTTTTAAAGAGATATTTCTTGGACATATGAGTCTCTTTCAAACATAATAATATAAAGCATCAATAGATTAAGAATGTGTCAATAGAATATCACCCTTGTATTAAATTTTAAAAGAACAGAGGCATAGAAGAAAGTTGAGCGAGATTAAGTGATGGGCCCCAAACACTGTTCATAAAGGAAAATTAAAGAAAAAAATATATCTGTGAGACTGAGAGGGTGAAAGTATTATATAGGGTTTCCAAATTTTGTGTATGAGTCACATTTCAAAGTCATAGCAACTAGCCAATTATTTAGTATGTAGAGACTTGAAAAAGTGATACTTTTAAAAAAAGTTTGTTCTAAAGGAGTTCTTTAACAGTCATCATTTAATAACACCAAAATATCTTCAGGGCAAATATCAGAAATGGGATATATAGTATTAAAAAGAGAAATCTTGGAGAGTTCAATTAAACTTTTTATCTCTGCATCATTACTACCTTTGTTACATGTGAGAATTTTACAAGCCTGAAGCAGAATAGAAAATTCAAACGTTAACAAGTCGAACATTCAAAATTTCTGAAAGTGGAAGAAACACCTCAAAAGTAAAACATAGCAAGGACAATTAATGCCACAGTACACATTTTAAAGACAAGCTTTATGTTATTTTCAGTCAAAATAATGATAAATTTTTTGATAAATTTGGAAAAATTTTGAATGCTTACTATATTATAAATATAGAATAATATTATAAGTATGTAATGTAGAGTGATGTAACAGAATTTGAACTTACATGAGAAATTTAATATTTACCACATTGCTATATACATTATAGATTATTATTTACATTGCCATTTGCTCAGAAAGATAATATGTACAGACATGAGTTTTTCTATTAATACTTATTCAGCCCAAGACCTGAAATTAGGGAGTAACTTATTCTCATAAACAAAAATGGTTTATTATTATTATAAGTGATGCTTTCAGATCCAGAATATACATATATTCTTGCTTATGTTCAAGCTTGGAAGATGAGTACATAATATTTATAAAATTAAAGATTTATATAAAAAATAAAGGGTCACAGGGAGATTTTAAATTTCATGATGGTGGGAAAATGGTGGTCATGGAATAGGGAATAAAATGTGCAAAGACCTGAAATAAAAATGACGTGAGAAAGAAATTTGCACATTATTTATGACACCACTTTTAGAACTCTATAGTACTGTATTTGTCCTTCATTCCTCATTGCTATCTTTTTAGTGTTTTTAGAACATACTCACTGGAATCATCAAATATAAAATGACACATTTTAAACCTAGGAATGATGTGGTGATAGACGGGTATAAGTTTATTATGAAAAGGCAATTATATAGAAATAACTCAAAAGAGAGTATTGTAGTGAAAATAAATTACATCTCTACTGAATCAGTATAAGTAATCATTTGTAACATAATGAAATTGAAATTGAACAAAACTCAAAGCAGACTGGCCACTGATGGCTCACACCTATAATCCTTACTACTCAAAAGGCTGAAGTGTTAGGGTTGAGGTTTGATGCCTTCCTGAGCAGGAAAGTCTATGAGCCTCCTATTTCCAGTAAACTACAAAAAAACTAGAAGTGGCACTGTGGCTTAGGTTATACAGCACTATCCTTGAGCAACAGAAGTTCAAGGATAGTGCCCAAGACAGTGCCCAGGCCCTTATTTCTAGCCCCAGGATTGGCACAAACACACACACACACACACACACACACACATCAAGGCACAAAGTTAGAAAGAAAATAGGTATATATGATTTGAAAAACACAAAATAATAAAAACCAAACTAAAGGCATGGGAATCAGGATACTAGAAAGGATATTGACAAAACCAAATGGATTATAGCTGTCACCTCTAAAGAGGAGATCAAGATTATAAAAATGATATATAAATCTTACTGCCATGTTTCAGGTCTTGGCCTGAGTTTTGATAGGTGTTAATTTAATTGTAGTATTGCAGATCTTACACAAACTTCTATGATTATCCTCTTGAATGTATTCATACTGATGTCAACACATGTAAGATTAAGTTGCAGATGTTACAAGTACTAACAGTATAAATGAAATAATAGGACAAGTAGCTCACAAACTGCTTTACAGAAATATTTTACATTCTCAAAGATTGACATACACATCTGGAGCATAAGCTTTAATTCTTCTCCGGAACTTTGCTTGCAATAGGATTATACACATCCCTAAGCATGGCTCATTTCTAAACACTAGGTTTGATGATATAGTCCCATGACAGAGTGTCAGTGGTTCAAGCCTGTAATCCCAGGCACTCAGAAAGCTGAGGTCAGAGGATCAAGGTTTTCAGGAAGCCCAAGTAGGAAAGTGCATGGGACTCTCATCTCTGATGAACCAACAAAAAGCTGGAAGTGGAGCTGTGGCTCAAGTGGTAAGAGTGCTAATCTTGAGCAAAAGAGCTCTGGGACAGCACCCTGTCCCTGAGTTCAAGCCCCAGAACTGGCAAGGCAGTGCGCGTGCGCATGTGCGCGCGCACGCGCGCACACACACACACACACACGCACACACACACACATGCACACACACATGCACACATGCACACACACACACACACATGCACACACACAATTGTACCTTAAAAGTTCCCTAGAACTCACAAAGGCTAATGAAAATCACCCATTCTAGTAATAACTATTTTAACTTACTGTTTGTCATGTTCTATAATAAAGTTACAATATTAGGTTTCATCACTTACACCTCTAATTTAAATATTCTTTGTATTTGGGACCTTCCAGGTTCCTGTGTATAAAACCTGTCCCTTTTATCTGAATTTCTACTTGCTTATCTGGTATTACTCTGGGGCAAGTGTGTCCCAGCTGTCCCATTTTAACAGAACAAGCACAAGGTTAGGCATTCATTGGGGGAGACTCACAAATGTCCATAGATAAGGGAAGGCAACAGCCATTCTGGGCAGTAAAAGGGCTGAATGTTGTTTTGAGAATTCATTATACTGTGTTTTGAGAATTTACTAGGTCTTCATCTTCAAGTTACTATTTCAAAAAAAAAAAAAAGGATAAAGCACACATGGTGGCTGGAGTTCATACAAGTCCCTAAGAATGTTGCAGACATAATTACCTTCTTTTTGTCTGCTTGCTATATTTTTTATTTGAAATATACTGTGTATGGGGCTGGGAAGGTGGTTCAGTGGTAGAGCGCTTGCCTTGCATGCCAGAGGCCCTGGGTTCGATTCCTCAGCACCACATAAGCAAAAAGAAAAAAGCCGGAAGTGGTGTTGTGGCTCAAGTGGTAGAGCGCTGGCCTTG
>NW_012267355.1:368842-389810 GCF_000151885.1 Dipodomys ordii
AAAAAAAAAAAAAAAAGAAAAGAAATATACTGTGTATATCTCCCTTAAATAAAAAAAGGAAGTTTACAAAAAATGATTCAGTCAACCTCAAACAATAAACAATATCACAGTTGCATTATTCTCAAAAGAAAAAAATAAAATGAAGACATAAGTATAAGTTAAGTAATAATTGATTTATAATTACATCTCCAGAGAACACAATGAAATGTACAGGTGAAATGATGGGAACGCATTCCTTGAGTTATGTTTATGTCTATAAGGTGTGTAATTGTATGTGAATACAGGAAAAAGAAACATTTATTTAAACTTCCTTGTTTACTCCCTTGTAATTTTTTTTCTGGTCTTCTAAATGTTATTTATTTACTTCAAATTAAAATCTGTCCATTGCCCAATTGAGCTTACATTTGCAAAGTCCTGACAATATTTTATTCAGAATACCTTGATGTTGTTTGCTTTTTATGCTGGTACTATGTCTTTTCATTTTTTTTAAGATTGTCCTTTTTTGTATATGTTTTTTATTGTAAAAATACTGTACAGAGGGGTTACAGTTACATGAGTAAGGTAATGAGTACATTTCCTATTGAGCATCATTACCTCCTCTGTTTTTCATCAACCATCCCTTCCCTCCCTCCTTCCCTAGCTCCCCTCCCACCTCCCCTCCCCACCAAGTTCTTGCTTGGATTTTTTGCTCATGCTGGAGCTTCTACCACTTAAGTACAATGTTTTACTTAGAAGTAGAATGTCAAGGGCAATTCATCCTTACATTGTATCCTCCTGAGTAGCTAGGACTGCAGGTGTGAGCCACTGGTGCCCAGCTACCTTGACCTTTGTCCATAAGGTAATAGTTTATTTTTCCTTTTGCTCTCATTTTCTTAAATTTTTTGGCTTATTCTATAGAAAATGGACAAATGAATACAGTAAGAAGTGATTAATAAACAATTTATCAAACTCTACAAATCCTTGAGGATAATTGAATTTCATCCATACCATTCACTGAGGGATTCTGGGAGATGGGTTTTATTCCCCTAGGGACCCTTAACTAGCTTAAGTAAAAAGTTGAAGGACATCTTGTTTCTAGTGTGGGCTAGAACAGAACCTGGGATGTTTCTACCGATTCCTCCCCATCTAAAGATGTTGTATTCCCAGCACAATCTACAGTTAATCCTAAAAATTCTGATAGAAAAAGAGGGATAAATCAGTGGCCATTCTGGTGCTATTCTCACACAAGTGTTCTTGGCAGCTTTCATCATTCATTGCATACCTTGAATCAGGACTCTGATGTGTAATAGAGAACACACAAATCCAAGGAACCTGAGGAGATAATACAAGCCGCTCCAATGACCTTGCAACCAAACATCCACTTAGGATTTACTTTCTGGTACCACCATTTTTTTTTCTGCTTGGAAAAGTATTTTCTCAAATACACTAAGATTCCCACCAATATAAAAATCCATTTATGCCAGTTAGGCATTTTGCTTTCTCGTCTCACTTAATCGGCCAGCAATTAATGAAAAACATATAGCAGCAGATATCACTGATCCTTATAATGAAGACATTCTTGATTGCATGAGTAGGAGGAATAGTCAGAAATGGAATGACCTCAGTACACATTTGTCAGTGAGTCCTAAACTCTGATTTTGCAAGCACACAACCAGGATGTGTTTTATTGTGTCACTATCCCTCAGAGACAGAAGTTAGACCAACAGTGCTGCTGAAGGCAGACAGCAATCCAGAAAAGGACCGAGAAGAAGAACATAGGGTCAGATTTAGACATAAGAACAGTTGGTCGGAATTCGCCTCTACTCATAACCACCTCTTGACATTCTTTACTATATGTTGTGGGGAATCATCTTGAAACATCTGTGAAAGTTTGGAGTAAATTTTAGGTAAAAGACATCTTGATGTCTTTTCCAGATGCCCTTATTGAAGCTTTGAGTGTGTGCTATGCATCTCAAGCTTACTACCTTATAATTACAATGACAAAAAAGAGCAGTACTTTGTGGGAGGACTGGCCCCAGGATCTGGACACTTCTTTGCCTGCACTTTTGAGTCCAAAAAATACCCGTAGACATTCCACCATTAACTTCTGAGAGACAGTTTCCTCAGGTGGCAGCTCTGACTTCACCCTAGGTATGAGTGGCTAACTAGGCAATGGTTGGAAGCTGTAAGTGTGAAATTGCCTGAGACACAGGCCTAGCAAGGCTTCCTCTTCCTCCGTGAGGTATTTCCCTTCTTCCTTAAGAGGTCAATCCCTGATAGCATTTCTAATTTAAAAATACAAGAGGGAACAGCAGCAGGAGTGTTCTTCGTTAATCAGATCCAAGATAATGTGCTTAACTGCAAGTAAGAATATTTTCTTTCTCTTTTTTTTTTATCATGTTACTATCTTACAATTCTCCAAAAACCAAGCACCTTTTTTTCAAATTAATGCCAATAGTGTCTTTCATTTAGTTTTACTCTTTACATTTTAAGTTCATTATTAATATTGTTTTTGGCCATTATATTTTAAAACATTTGTACATGTATTCATCATTTTATCATCCTAACAATTTTTTATCTAACTAAAATCTCTCATCTCTATCTTTTCCCCTCTGTCTCTGTCTCTGTTTCTGTCACTCTCTTTCTCTGTTTCTCTTCCCTGCTCCTGTGGTGTGGTGAGAATTTAGGTTCTCTTGCCTCTGAATCAGCTTGCTTGCTCACAGTTAGCTGTCTAACACTTGAGTCAAATCTCTAGCTGTGCTTTTTGCTGGTTATTAAGAGATGGAGACATGAGGACTTTTCTGCCGGGTCTGGCTCTGAAATGCTGTCTTTTACATCTAAGCCTCCTGGGTAGCTAGGATTCCTGATGTGAGCCACCAATGCCAGGATAAGTATTATTTTCTTGAATGATATGCTCATTTAGATCACACACACAATGTCTTCAGATATTCTTCATTTCCGGTTTGACCTCTGTAAGTCTGTGTCTTTGAGAGCAGAAACAAAATTGCTTACTAAGTATTTTTAGCAAATCTTCTATCTCATCATATTCTCATCTTCGCCATTATGGGCTGCAGATGGATATTTTATTGTAGCTTAATGTACAGTTGATTATTTATGCCTTCTTTCTTGTTATAGGTAGTAGATAAGGAAAAATTTACATAAGAATCTTTTCCTTGTCTGTTACTGGGAGTGGGGGGCTTTAACCCATGGACTTCCATAGGTAGCCAAGTGCTCTACCTCATAGCTATGCTGACAACCCTTCGGCTACTTTAGAGATAGGATCCTAGTAACTTTGCACAGGCTGGCCTCAAACTCTATCTCCAAGTAACTGGGACTACAAGCATGTGCCCCCACAACCAGCTAGATTTAAAAAAAAATCTATGTACTGTATGCAACAGAAATAGTTTAATTGAATTTTAAAATGTAATTGGTATATAGCTAAAAAATAATGTAACTTTACCAGTACCTAGTAGTCCCTGTCCTATTTCTAAATATTCATCTCATCCACCCTCCCTCTCATACTAAATAATAGAGAAAAATATAGATTGTTTTATTTATTTATTTAACATTTATTCAACATTAACTGTACACATATTTTCATTAGGATTTTTTTCCTGAAAATGTTTCTGAAAATTATGCACATGTTAGCTTGCATATGAAGTTTTCGGCCTTGCTGTTGTATAATCTTTCATGGGTTCCATAATAATTTATCTGTTTACCATGGATGAATTTCTGTTAGGATTTCTGATTCATGGATGGCATCACAGGATGCATCAGTACGTATGTTGTATGCAGCATTCCAGCACATAGATTAGATGTTCCTATTAGACAAAGATGTGGGATTAAAAATACTCAGTGAGAAACGATGTCAAACATCTGTAAGTATTGTACCAATTCATACTTGTTGAAATTGTTCCTAAGGATTTTTCTGTCATTACATACTTGAGAGCATCTGGTTTGTCAGTTGGTTTTCTTATGATTGTCACTTAGCCATTCCTCTGATGCCGACGCCAACTCATTTTTATATGTTTAGTGGTCATTTGTACAGCAAAAGCCCTTTTTTAGTTTCTACCAACATTACCATTGTCTGATTTGCATAAGACATTGCAATCAATTCGAAGGTAGCTTTTGCATTTTACAATTTTGAGAAAACTCATTTGACTATATAACAACATCATGAATTTTCCAACATTAATCATAGAGCTACATTTTCCTTAGATTTTTAATGATATAGTATTCCTCAAGATATACCTTTTCTGCCTAAGCTCTTCATTGATCAGTTTTTATGGGTAATTCCATGCATGGGATAGAACTTGATCAAAGATAGCAAATCAAGACTTTGAAGCCTTTTAGGTAGTCACCTGTAGCTGTTCCAGGGAATGTGACACTCTTGCGTTCAGGTTGGTGAATTACTGACTTAATATGCTAAACATCTTATTTAGCTTTGTAATCCTACATCCCTTTTGATTAATCAAGTGATTAATCATGTATTCCTTGTATTTATATTTGGTAAAACTATGTATTTCAGTTAACTTTATATAATGTTAATTGTACTACTTTTATAGTAGGCATGGTAAATTGATATAATTGTAAAAAGTACCTGCTTCTTAGT
Organism: Dipodomys ordii; assembly: GCF_000151885.1. NCBI lineage: Eukaryota > Metazoa > Chordata > Mammalia > Rodentia > Heteromyidae > Dipodomys > Dipodomys ordii. The sequence goes on from NW_012267355.1 coordinate 373,434, forward strand.
TTTATTTTTTAACACAAATACTTTATATTGCTACAATATTGCTTTTCCCTGGAGAGGCTTAATCTAGCTTTCATTTACAATTACATTTTCAATACTTCATTGCACTGCTAAATCTTAATGCATTATCAAGCCATACGAATTTAGCAATTTGTGCTACATTTTTAAACTTGAGTCCTTTTTAGTGTAAAGTAAAAATGATTTTTTAATGGTTAGAAACTAATCTTCAGAGTCTAAAACAATGTTTTGTGAAATTTGGTCTTCTCAGTTTCCAGCTTGACATTCAGATTATTTTAAAATAATAGTAGCTTATTAAAAATATAGCCATTCATTTTTCAACAAATAAACACTACCTGTGCAGAGAATTTGTAAATCACCAAAATGAGAAAAACACAAAAATAGCTTGATATTGCAGAATTAAGTGTTGGAAAAGCCTGGTGCTATCATTAGCAACTTAATTATTAATGTGGTATGTAATAATGTTGCATAGAAAAGTAACATGCATGAAAAAAAATTTGGAAAGCAACAAAAGTTCACACGTAGGTTATACCATGTAGAAAAGGCTTCTTTATAGAGGCAATGCTTTAACAGATTTGTATAAAAAGAGAAGTGAAGCATGAAGCTTGTTTAGCAGATAATCTAACAGAGGACATAGAGAAGCACCAACTGAAATTTCCCTGATGTGGAAATCTGCTGATGATGTTTGAGGACAGATAGCATAACTGGCTTACCCAAGACACACTAGTAAGGGCAGAGGAATCACAAATAAGGAATAGCTGAGCCTTTAATTTGAGAATGAGCCTCTGAAAAACTGCAACTTAGCATTATAGGTATACATTATATAAGAAAGTATTTAGTTATGATGAACACAGTTGAAAACACAGCAAACATTAAGAACTTACATGATCACATATGTTTTCATATGTTTTAAAAATAAAGTAGCCTTTTTGCAGTCTAAAACAAGAAGTTGTTTTAGGAATTTTCCTGTATTTCTTGACTTTGAAGTTCAGTGTTAGATTTAAGTAGCATCTTTCTCCTTGAAAAATAAATTACTATCATATACTGCTGGCTAAAAAATGTAACCCTAACTAATCAAGTGACTGAGATATGGATGGATGTTGTTTAAAGACAGCCTAGGAGCCAGGTGCTGATATTTCATACCTGTAATCTTAGCTACTCAGGAGGCTGAGATCTAGTGATCACAGTTCAAAGCCAGCCTGGACATGAGAATTCTATGAGGACTTTATCTTTAATTTGCTACCAAAAAAGCCAATGTGTGCTGTAATTTTATGACTCCACTAGCCTTTAGTTAAAAAGATCAGGGACAGAACCAAAGGCCTGAGTTCAAGTCTCAGGTCAAAACAGTGGAATCAAAAGCCAGCCTAGGCTGGAGATGATTCGTCCTCCTAGGATGAAGAGATTCCATCTCTCATTAACCAGAAAATGTTATATAAAAGGCATGGCTCAAGTGAGAGAGTACCAATCATGAATAGTCAAGCCTCAAGAGACCTTGAGTTCAACCCACAAAACATTTGAAGGAAGGAAGGAAGGAAGGAAGGAAAGAAAGAAAGAAAGAAAGAAAGAAAGAAAGAAAGAAAGAAAGAAAGAAAGAAAGAAAGAAAGAAAGAAAGAATTAAATAATATATTTAAAGTTTGGACTGGTTTGGCTAAATATTTGGAATCATATGTATGTTTTAGTTTTCTATAATATTGGTGGAATATCATAATATCTTTTCCCAAAATATTTATTCAAGTGTCCATAATAAGAAAAGTCTACTCTACAATATAATGAATTCACAGAACTAAGTGGCTAGTAGTCTTCATGCATACTAAATTGATCAACTTGCATGATATTTTCTTTGCATTGATTTCATCTACTGGTTCTCTTTTTCCAGCTTGCTTGTTTCCTGATTGCCATATTTGGCCAATTATAATTTCCTGAATGATGGTGTGTTTCCTGTCATGTTTGTCTCTTTTGCTGTATTGATATTGATATTGACTCATGAGAATTTTCAATTCCATTGCTTTGCAGTAAGAGTCTTGATATTCTGTAATTTTTAATAGTTTTTAGTTCATGTTTTTAGCTTCTCAGATTATACTTTCAAATCCTTTTCAAGTCTTCTATGAATTATATTTATGAAATACAAAAATTAATATGAATTGTTATCAAGAGCTATTAAAATTTTTAGCACATCATTGTGAACTATATATTCTATGTATTTTGGTATTTCTCAAAATGTGCAACACATTTTGATTTTTTGATAAACTGATACCACAGTTCTTTTTTACTGGTACCCTTGTTTTCAAGGGGAATTTCATTTTGTATCTGTATTGGATATGTGAGATTATTATTCACATGAAATCATGACACAAATTATTGGATGTACAAGACCATGAGAGTGGATACTCAGACTTCATTTGTAATATTTCACCAGATTCATGCACTGTAAGCAAAATGTATTTTGGGAATAAACACAAAAATATTCCATACAACTCTGAGACCATCATAGTTATTACACATTACATTATGTAATCGTTCTGATAGGAACAACTTTCATTTTGCTAGTCTTTGATAGAATTAAGTATTCCATAATAGCTGATGCTAGTAGCTCATGTCCACAATCCTAGCCACTCAAGAAAATAAGATCTGAGGATCTCACTTAAAAGTTAGACCAGAAGGAATATCTGTGAGACTCTTATCTCCAGTTAACCACAGAAAGCTAGAGGTAGAGCTATGCCCCCAAGTCATAGAGTTCCAGCCTTGAGCAAAACAACTCAGGGACAATGCTTAGGTCCTGAGTTCAAGTTCTAGAATCAGGACAGAAGCACATACACACACACACACACACACACACACACACACACACACACACACATTTCCTGAGCAACTTTAGACATATAATACTTAGATTTTTTTCTATATTTAGGATTCTGTCTTCATGCATTTCCCATTTGTTTCTTCTCTGTACCCCACAGATTTTTGTCATGGGTTTGAGGAGCTACTCATATTTCATAGAACCTTGTGATAAGACATTGGTTCACTTGGGTGAGATAGTCAATATGTTGCACAGAATATTTCCCCCATGTTAATTCATCAAGGATCATGAGGAGCAGCTTATCCAAATACAAACACACTTTCATATTTTGAATGAGGTAAAACTCATCCACTTATCAAATTAGCCTCATAGTGAGAAAGTTAGAAAGATTAGATGGTTTTGCTTCATATACACTATAAAATTTACAAGCAAAAAACATTGCACAGTTTTTTTTCCCTCAACTACAGGTAAAGAACATCTGAAAGTATGATCTGGGAGACTGGAAAGAGGAAGAAGATGGGCTGGGGGGGACAAGGGACGAAAATAGGATTTAAGCATGATCAAGATATGCTTCATGCAACTATAAATATATCACCACAAACCCCATTATCTTGTATAATTAATATATTCTAAAATGTTAAAATATTAAAACATAAGACATCTCTTTTAACAAAAAATATTGTAGGCAGTTTTCTCTCATGAAACTGACTGAAATGAAATGCAAAACTTTTTCATCGACTTTGAGCTCTCTGTTGTATTTTGGTAATGTCTTTTTACCCACACTTCAGATTAACTCCAAAAGAAAATTCTTCCTGTTTCCCATGAACTTATATCCTTCATTTTTTACCAGCATTATATTTATGTAGAGAATTTAGGAACAGTTTAACGAAAAGCCTTACCACAAAACAAACAATATGTTGGATTAAGTTTGATGATACAAGTAACTTGCTTAGTGCCACACTATAAACAGATCTAAATTGATTCCTGGCTGTATTATATAAAATTGCATCTTGTGTCTTTCTACTTTTAGTATAAACAAAAATGTAAATATTGTCAGGTGAAAGATTAGACTATATATCAATGTCAAAATGATTTTCTGCTTTGTGTCTTGCTGTACGGGATATCTGGGAACTATTTAGAAGCCAACTAACTTTCTAATTGCATTGTTTTTAACAAAGCTCTTAAATTAATCATGTTTCACTTGGTTTAGTAAGGATAATATCTTTTATCAAAATATAAAGTGACAAAAAATAACATATCAAAAGAGAAATACACAAAATTATTTGTGGAAATAGAGTCTGTTTTAACAATTTAAAATGAATTCTGAATTGAAGAATATTAGTTTTGTATAATGATCATTTTTGTATATTGATATTATGTTACTATGCTAAAATGGTAAAATTCTCTTTCACAATAATCTGAATCCTAGAAATTGCTCTGAAGAACTAAATGTTTGTTTTATTTTGTGTGTTCAAGTTTGTGTGAATTAGAATCATATAAATATAGAATACTCAGATTAAAATAAAAAGAGGTAGTAAGTTTCCATCATCTCAAATAAGAGACATGTAAGATAGTTACAGTCAAAGCTCTGAATCACAAAATCATTATTCTAGGGAGAGGAAGTGTACTTTTTGAGGTATTATAAGACTTGTGATTGAAAAAATTTAAAATCAGAGACTCATACAGAACGCTTGCAGTTCACAAGGTAAAGTTGCTTGGAGATTACATGTTGAAATTCAGGCTGAAAAAAATAAAGTAAACATTTTTCTATTCTTTTAAGAGTTTCATGGTTCATATATAAGGAAACCATATATGAAATACTAGCTCTCTTTTAGGCTATTGAATCTTTAAGAGTTCAGTATTCATAGAGCTGTTTTCCTAGAGCTGTATTCATTATCCTTTTGAGAGTTAACAGTCGTCACTCACTACCTGAGTAGCTAGGTAACTTCAATAATATACCTTATGCCATTGTCTTGCATAGTTCATTTTTCTAGTGGGATCCAGGGGACAAAACAGGAACACTTCCTGACATGGAAGTTCCCATGAATAATGGTTGTTCCGATGTCTAACCTGCTGTCTTTCCATTTCAGGGAAATCAGTGAGTGCAGAAAACTACCCCTCATGAGTGTGATGTTAAATTGACATGTATATAATGCTTTAATGGAAAGAAAAATAATCCCTGTGCCATGTGCCACCCTTGTTCCTATTACCTCTGAGACCCAAATGTGTGCTCTGACAGGATTTGCTTCTCTGATTCGCCATTATTATTACATAGCTTTCCCATTTGTAGAAACTAGTTTGCATTATTTTTATACATTTATACATGAACCCCTTGATAGTTGTTTTCACTGAATAATGAATGCGATCATAGAAAAGCTCTTCAGTTACTATAAGTTTGATATGCATCATTAGAACCAAATAACTCAAACTGGTTTACCAATGGTTGGAACTGACTTGGGGATTAGAAATAAAGCCCAGTTGCTCAAATCGCATTAACACAACTGATATCAAGCATGGTTGCTATGGGTAAGTCTCCTGCTATGAAACGTGACTGGGACTAGTGAACCAACAAGAAAGTGACAGAATGAATGTAAATATATTTATATAGTATAGGGCAAAAAATCAGGTCTACATGATAAGAGAAGAAAGTTGTGAAAAGCAACATACTTCCAGAATAACAAAGTCCTTCCCCCCAGGAGGTATAAATCCTTATGAAAAGACTAAGTGACTATGATGGTGAACTCAGACTTACTCTGACTTAGCATAGAGAGCAATGAGTACATGAAGAAAGCATATATGCCAACATAGCCACAGATAACCGTACTTCATTTTCTGTGTTTGCATCAAATATCACAAACTGAGGTTTATGTATCTCCAAGTTCTGAAGCATAATAAGTTCAAAAGCAAATAGGTCCACTTGACAGCACAGAATCTCTTTCCTGAGATGTCAAATAGCAAAGCAGTGAACTTGCTTCTTCCATCCCTCGCTCTCTTTCTTACAAAGCTATTTATTCAATCATTTTCATCTTATCTTAAGTATTTCTTAATTATCACCTCCAAATATCACCAACATAAATAGTTTAGGCATAAATTGGAGTATGAGTTTTACAGGAAACAAATACTTGGACTATTTAAAATGTCAGTCTATTCTTTGGAACTCTTATTTCACACACACACATAATATACATTATATATTTACCTATAAAATACACATTGAGACACACACTATTGACTCAAAAGTAAACCTGCAGCAATGCTTTGTATTTGAAATACCCCTACCAACTTAAAGAACTGAGTTGGCTCTCTGTAATGCAGATTGAACTGACATCACATTTTTTTGGGAAAATATCGTACAGAGGGGTTACAATTACATGGGCAAGGTAATGAGTACATTTCTTATCAACATTTTTATGTCTTAGTTGGGTAACACAACACAAAGACATCTTCAGTGTAATTAGGAATGTGGATAACAAAATGAGGTAATTTGAATCATCTCATTGTATTTATTTTTAGAATAAGCAATTACATTTCTTTTTTTTTTTTGCTTTATTTCAGTCCTGTGGTTTGAATTCTGTGCTTGTGTGCTGTCCCTGAGCTCTTCAACCCAAGGCTAGTGCTCTACTACTTGAGCCATAACACCACTTCCCGTTTGCTAGTGGTTAATTGGACTCATGGACTTTCCTGCCTGGGCTGGCTTTGAATTGCAATCCTCAATGCTCAGTCTCCTGAGAAGCTAGGATTACAAGTATGAGCTTCCAGCACCCAGCTAGCAATTACATTTCATTTTTTTCTTTGTCAGTCATGGGGTTTGAGCTCTGAGCTTGGGTGCTGTCCCTGAGCTTTTCAGCTCAAGGTGAGTGCTCTATCACTTGAGCTACAGCACTTCTCAGCAATTATATTTCAAAAGTGTGGTAATTCACATAGAATGTGAGCTGCAATCTTTAGAACACTGATGACTATCAATATGTATTGAATCACTTAAAAGTAAATAAAAACCCAGAATCTCAGTCATACTAGTTGAATTTTAAATGCAGTGTCTAGTAGGCAGTAAATATACCTTGTTAAATAGGACAATTAAATAGAATGTTTCTATCATCACAAAAAATGTTAGATACAATAGAGACTGAAATAAATAGTGCATTTATTTAAACCACATCACATAACAATGAAATATAGCCTGTGAAAAAGTAATGGCTAATTGAGTATAATAAATGATAATGCTGTCAACTTTTGATTTTGGCTGATGGATTAAATTCAATGTTGCCTATATTTATCAGTTTTCTAAGCTAAAACTTGGGATTAAATATAAACCAATAAATACCTCCTGAGGAATCTGAAGGAAAAGTGATACAGGATAGATTGGAGGATAATGAAAACCTGAAGAATCATCTGTTAGATGGTTCTTTTCCTCCTTTATTTTCTAGTCTTTGATCAAAATAATTCCCTGAAAGTATAACTGATACATTCAGCAAATCTTACTAGAAAAAATACATCTTTTAGTTATAGGAACCCACTGCCCCGCCCTAAAAAGCAAACAAACAAACAAAAAACAAGGCCAGCTTTAGGAAGAGAAAGTGGAGACAAAAACTCTATCCTTTTCTTTCCTTAAAAATCCTTTAATAGAATCCTGCCCATGTAATTGTAACCCCTCTGTACAGTATGTTCACAAATAAAAAATAAATAAATATAAATAAAAAAAATCCTTGAATAGAGAGCAGATCCAAATCTACATCTTCCTGATGCTGATCCATCCCCTAACCCTGAAGCCAGGACTCCAGGAACATGTGAATATTTTACATAGGAGTAAAACAAGGCCTCGGTTAGGAAAAGAATCTGGAGATAATCGCATTATTAATTACTGTTTCCTTTTTACTATCCCTGTGTTAATATGATAGACAGTCCCAGTCATGCTGAATTTGTGAGTTTTAGGGAATAAATCTAATAATCTTACTTTTCAGGCCAAACAGTTGCAAAATTGTTAAGTTTCTCCCAAATAGAGTGGAAGATGACACCCAAGAGATGAAAGCTCGAGAATGGTGTCAATAATTGCATACATGACACATCAGATCGGACATGTCCTCTAGCTAAATAAAAGCACAAGGACCTACATTGCAGCTTGACTTAAGTTGTAATACAGTGCCTGCATAGCACATGCAAAGAGATAAGCACAGTAAGTATATACACAATGTATACATTTAGCTGTAATCCTCACTACTCAGAAGTCTAAGATCTGAGGACCAAGGTTTAAAGCCAGCCAAGGCAGATAAATCCCAGAGACTCTTCTCTCTAGCTATCCAGAAAAAGGCCAGAGACTAACTTGTACAGTTCCAGCCTTAAGAAAAGCTAAGCCAGTGTGAGGCCCTGAGTTCAAACCCCAATACTGAAACTAGATGGGGGGAGAGAAAGAGAGATGGGAGGGAAGGAAGGAAGGAAGGAAGGAGAGAAAGGAAAGAAAGAAAAGAATAAAGAGGAGCAAAAGGAAAGACAATAGGAAGGAAGAAGAGAAAGAAAAATGAATCATGAATGACATAAAATGATGGAGGTAAAGAAAGCAAAAAGAATGGAAAGAAGGAAGGAAGAAAAAAAGAAAAATAGAGGAAAGAATAAACAAAAAACAGCCACCTCCTTTTCTTGGAGTTCATTGCATACAATATTATTTTACATGGTCATATGCACATAGCTATTGAACTGTTAGCATGCACTCCTCTGCATATCTTTCTTTGGCCTCAGTGTGTGAATGTCTAGAAACCTATGTCATTTATCATGTCCGTGTGTGTGTGTGTGTGTGTGTGTGTGTGTGTGTCTGTCTGTGTGTCTGTGTGTCTATGTCTGTGTCTGTCTGTGAGTCTGTGTGTCTGTCAGTGTCTATTTAAGGGGAGCAAAGGAAAAGGTGGAACAAAGCGTGAACAAATACAACAGTGGTAATCACTAGACACTATATGAACAATGAGCTGTATATGCTGTGGGTGGGGACAGGTGGGCAAAACTGAGAGTGAGGTAAAAGGAGATGATTAAAAGTAATTATATTCATTACGTGATTCATGTAACTGTGACCCCTCTGAATATCACTTCTATAATAACAATAAAAATTAAATAAAAATTTAAAAAAGAAAAATAAGAGAAAAAAAATCAGGAAAGACATAAAATATTGGAGAACTGCCACCCACTAATTTGACAATTTAACAGCTGATGGCACCTATGTATTCATTAAATGCTTAATATTTCAGAATACAGAGCAGTGGTCGCTCAGGTCTGTAATCTGGGATAATCACGAGGCTGAGATCTGAGGATCTCAATTCAAAGCCAGCTTGTGCAGGAAAGTCTGTTAGACTCTTTTTTAAAATATATTTTTATTGTAAAGACACTGTGCAGAGGGATTACAGTTACATGAGTAAGGTAATGAGTACATTTCTTATCCAGTATTATTGTCCCTTCCTTTGTTTTTCCCCTAAAATCCCTTCCCTCCCCAACTCCTCCCCCCATAGGCTGTAAAGCTCATTTTCGACATAGTGTCTTGTCCATCTCATTGTTATAGTGGGTCAACCTGTAGCCTTATTTCAGCTTCTTCCAGCTAACCAACAAAAAGCAGGAAGAGGCCTACCTGTCGTTCAAGTGGTAATGTGCTACCTTTGAACATAAAAGACTACGGACAGTGCCCAGGCTCTGAGTAAAACCCCGGGACAGAAACTATTACAATAAAAAAATTCAGAATACAATTGTAAATAACTCATGGATCAGAATGAAGTTCTCAAAGAAATTTGAAAATATTTAAGAATATAAGATATTGTGAATAAAACATATCACGATATGTGTTAAAAGAGTGTTTCATAAAGGCCAAGGAGGGGAAGTGGGGGAGGGGGAGGGATATCTCAATCACTAATATAAGCTCCTATTGAATAGAATTTTCAAAGAAGAAATTTTGGTGAAAGAATCTGAAATAGTGAAAAAAACTGAAATGATACTGTCAAGAATATGAATGAAAACAAAATGTGTTTTCTAAGACAGTTCAGAATTAGTATATCTCTTCTGAAAATGACAAACACAGGAGGACATGGTGCTATGTGCCTGTAATCTTAGCTACTGGGGAGTTTCAGAAAGGAGGATCCTAGTACTAGGTCATACAGTACAAAAATGTAATCATGTCTTAAAAATCAAAATAGGATGTGGGAATGGCATATGAGGTATAGTATAAGCCTCTAAGTTCACATCCCTGATTAGATCACACACACACACAAAATAGAAGATACAAAAACCCATTCATTGTTCATAAGTTTGTTATTTAGAATCAGATGATTGATTCCTTGTAAGAGTGAGGCTCCAAATTTCACTCAAGAAAATTAAAACATAAGTAATTCTTAAAAGAGCAAAAAAGGAAAAGAAAGGATGCAGGGAACATTTTATAATCAAATTGTTTCAGTTTGTTATGATTCCCTAAAAGAACCAAGGTACTACAAATAAATGAGTCCCCAAGTCAGTATTCTTAATAATGCCAACAGAATCCTCAAGGAAACAAAACACTTTTATTACTGAAGAAATAATTTACAGACCAAAATCTCTCGTGATACTAGCAAAATCATTTTTAGCTGCATTTTCTGTAATTGAACCCAGTAATGTATAAAATGAATTATACATATTTGCCTTGTAAGTTGGAAAGGTTACTGCTAGAATGCATGCTTGATTTAACATTCAAAACAATTCTAATTCACTCTATTATCTTACTAATTAGGAAAATATACAAGATCAGTAGACACTGTAGAGTCTATGAAAATTAGGAACTTCATAATTAAAAAGTAGAAAGTATTAATAGAAGAAAGTTGTCTTTTACAACGGCATCTTAAAAATCCTATAATAACCAACTTACTTAATAGGTGAATTCTAATTCTAAATATTATGAAAAAAATCAAGTGTGTCCACTCTCCCAATTTTATTCAAGATTTTAGTGGAGAAATCCTAATAGGGCATAGAATCAAGAAAAAGAAGCGAAATGCTTACCAATGAGAAAGAACAAATGACACTTTATATTCATCAAGCTCATTTGCTGGTATGGATCCAGGGAACATTTTAAAGCTCCATTTCTCACAGGAATAAGTGTTACGCAAATTAATTGAAAGTACACATAGACACACTAAAACTTGTACATAAATATTATAACAGCTTTATTCATAATCATCAAAAAACTGAATACAACCCAAATGTATCTCATGTAAAGATGGAAACATCATGGTTTAACCACATAATGAATATGACTGAAATTATGAACCATTGATGTACTCAACAAATTGGATGAATCTCAGCACCATTCAGCTAAGTGATAGGAACTAGACACAAATGGCAAATGAAGTGTGATTTTATTTGTGTAGTATTGTGAAACACCCAGCAGAATTGGATTGCATGGGGATTTGTGGTACATGTAGGATTAAAGAGTTTTAATTATGCAGTGGAAGGACAGGGGATTGTTTTTAGATTTTCTTTTGGTAGGCGCCTTGTGTTCACATGTGGTTGAAGCTATATGCATGTGGTTCAAACATGTGTAACTCGACAGCAAAAAGAATAAATCCAGTTATATGCAAATTAAAATTGATGAAGGGAAATTCTAGATGTATTTTAAAATTTAGAAGTACGTTTATCTCTACTTTTCCCTTGCAGACAAGTACAAAAACTAAATGAGTCTTTAAAATTCTGTTTTAAGTGAGAATGGCATGCAAACTGTGGTAGCTATTTTTATTTCAGTAAAAATACATAGGGCCCTGTTTATCATACTTAATATAATATATATATACACACACACATGTATATATATATATATATATATATATATATGAATGTAAGATACGGCACATAATATATATCAAAATGTGTATTTATATACATGGATATATATATGTATTTTATATGTAATATATATATATATATATATATTAAATTGGGTACCAGACCCAGGAGAATCAAGCTGTAATCCTAGCTACACAGAAAGCTAAGCTCTGAGGATCATGGGTCAAAACCAGTCCAGTCAATTAAGTATGTGGAATTCTTATCTCTCAGTAATAACCAAAAACAAGCTAAAAGTGGAGCTGTGGCAGGAATCACACACACACACACACACACACACACACACACACCAAATTCATGATAATCACATGATTTTTAAATTTATTACCTTTTCTTATTCTGAGTCATATTATTCATGATATCAAAACTAGAACATTCAATCTGAGGTTAAAATAGCCAAAATGTTCAGGAATATTCACATACATGTTAAGAAGTCTTAAGAATGCCAACTGAAAATTTACAAAGCTAATTTACTGCTGAATTAGAGTAACTTTCCTTAATATTTGGGACAAACCATAAGATTCTAAAAATACTTCATAGCTGAGGACATGTCACGCCCTGACTTCTTCATGTTTTTAAGATATCTGGACATTAGTGTAGCACAACTTTATTCAATACGAATTGTGTAGCAACAAATGGCATCAATAGTTACTGTGCTAATTTTCTGGAATGCAATATAAATATAATAAAATAACTGAACACATGCAGATAATTTTACTATGTCACGTGATGCTCAATTACAACAGATTATACAAGGTTGGTGACTTAAGTGATTTTAAGAAAAATTGTTTTTGTGATGTGATAGGACCTTGAAGAAGTGATAAATTTGTGGAACAATGAGCTTCCTTGAGAAGGAACACATTACTCATTGTTAGAGTGGCTTCTCAGAATGTGAGACCTCACTTCCTTTTTTCTTGTTTTCTAGGATTGCAGGCATGAGCCACTGGTGCCCCGCTAGCTTTAATTTTTTGATGGTATACGGGAAAGGGGTCAGGGATTTAACTCAGGGTCTCTTGCTTGCTAGGTATGTACACCTTCTAGGTAGCTGGGATTGAGGTGTGTTCTACCACATCCATTCCTCTTGTATTTTTTTTAATTGTGAAAATACCATATAGAGGGGTTACAGTTACTATTTGAAATAATAATTGTCTGAGACAAGCAGAAAAGGTCAGATAAGTTGATGTTAAGTGAAATAAACCCCAAGGTAAGGACTCAAATGTTTTTCCTTTCATGAGATGGTTTCTAACATATTTATAAAATGATTTCTTTGTTGCTTTGTATGTCCCTCCCCCACAGTATAACACCTGTTTTCACTGTATTTGATGTTGGTATAATTTGTGGAGGGGAAGGGAAAAAACAAATCGCTTAAATAGGGATACAGGTGGACCCATTGCAACAATGAGATGTACAACTTTACAAGTTTGGGGGGGCAGGGGGTGGCGATGGGTAGGGGAAACAAAGGATGAGGCAACAATGCTTGATAAGAAATGTACTCATTATGGAGACCTCACTTTCTTAATGTAATCTCTCTTAGATACAGGTATGTGGTCCCTTCTGCCTTTCCACTCTTCGTGGAGAATGGTGTGATACCTAGGAGAAACAAGAAACCATTGCCATCTTCTAAGTTTCTAGGATGATAGGTGAATTTAACTTTCTTCTTTATTTCCTTTATTTCCTTTCCTCTCTTCTCTCCCTCACTTCTCTCTCTCCCTCCCTCCCTCCCTCCCTCCCTCCCTCCCTCCCTCCCTTCCTTCCTTCCTTCCTTCCTTCCTTGCTCTCTGTATCTGTCTTTCTGTCTGCATTCTTTCTCAATGCTAGATTGTGTTTTCTTTTTTTATTGTGAAAATACTGTACAGAGAATGCTAGATTTTGAATTCAAGGCTTTGTCCTTATAGATAATTACTCCATGCCTTGAACTGTACAGACCCAGCTCTTTTTTGTGTTTGCTCAAATTTTTTTGCCAGATCAAGACTCAGTCTACATCTTTCTAATTATTGTTTTGCATGTAACCAGGACTACATGTGCCACCTCACCCCGATTGTTAAGATGAGAGCTCACTAACATTTTGTTCTGGCTGACCTTGAACATCAATCTTTCCTAATTATCGTCTCCTAGGTAGATGGGATTATAGGCAAGAATCAAGGGATTTGGTTTCAAATCTTCCTACTTTAAAAATCTAGATTTTTAAAGCCTTGAGGCTCAGACCTGCAGTCCTAGTTTCTTAGAAGGGTAAGGGCTGAGGACTATGATTTGAAGCCAACTCAAGAAGAAAAGACTGTATACTATTATCTCCAATTCACCAGAAAAAATGCACAAAGTGGAAGTGTGGCAAAAATGGTAGAATGGCAGGCACAAGGGGAAAAAAAGCCAAGGGAAATGCATTCAGGCCCCAGTCCTGGCCTAAATAAATGAATAAATAAATATGCTTTATCATGAACATTTCCTTCAGAAGCTGGCTTCAAATACCTTTTTATATTATTAAGTATATTATTATACTTTTATAGTATTTTAATCCATCATATTGAGCCTTAGTCAGCTGAAACTATATTCATGCATTTTGAAAGGGTATAAAGGTGTTTATTTTCCCCCTAAGTGTCTGTTTTCCTAACACCTTTCACATAAATTTAGGTGTATTAATAAGAGTAAAATCATTTCTACTTTTTGAATAAGATGAAATGTTAGTTAAAAAAAGTTCATCTAAATATGTTTATCTGTGAAGTTTAAATAAAATAAATATAAATGTAATACTAATAGTAAATACAAACTTTTAAACTAGCCTAACTATAAAATGTACCTATTTGGCAAGAGCTTAGATTATTAAATATTGAAATTGCCATTAGAGAATAAGAATGTTGTGTGATTTGGCAAGCAAATAGGATGCCAGAATAGAATATTCATAAAGAATGTTTTTTGTTGTTTTTATGCAGTTTCTGAAAATCACAATTTTGCTGATTGAAAGCTGTTATTTTTCCCCCTCCTATTTGGGTCAATGTCATGTATAAAAAGCCAGACTCAACTCACCTCATATTCCTTGTTGGCTCATATTTTTATGACACTCTTAAAAATAATTCTCAGATCACCTGGCCAATGCCAGCCACAGGCAGAGGTCAAGGGCTGTTCCACCAGAGGTTAGTAAGCCAGCTGTCTGGCCCTAGTGTCTTTCATTTGGTTTTGTCTTTATTTAGAAGATTGTCCTTTGTTCTATTAAGGCATCAAAATTCCTATTGCTTAGAAACACTTGAACCAGAACCAGTCTTTGTTTCACAATGCTTAATCCAGAACATTTGACCTTTTCAATTGTTACATGAGAGCAAGACAACTCATTTAGCAACGGATATCATCTATGTAAAGAACAGTACTGTGTTAATATTGCTTAGGTCAACTACAGTAATTCTCCAAATGTCACTTTGGTAAACCACATTTTTTGACAGTGCTATTATGAAGATTACGTTTTGTCCAGAAGAATATTAAAATAAAGGATAAAGAACTCATTAAGGGCCAGGTCGGTTCAGATACATTCGTGGCTATGAATAATAAAAAAGAGAAAAAAAAGAAGTATATATTCATCAACTTCATCAGTGCATGTGAAGATGTCAACCTCTTAAGAAACATTGATGTTAAATTCATTCTCTGGTCAGCAGTTATGATTATTCATGCAGTACTATGCTTATTAAAACATAAATTGATTTTGCATATAATCTTAATGTAAAGATGATTTCTATGAAACAAAATTGAATTCACTATTTTGAGTTGTAGTGTATTCATGTGAATGGAAAGACAATTTTATAATAAAACACAATCAAATATATTTTGAAGAAAGTTAATCTTTTAGCTTCCTTGGAACTAATTTTTAATTAAATATCACATATTGAGGTTTGTTATGGAAAGAATTGTAGATATTATGTATCTGTCTAGCCACATTCTATAGTTTCATGTTAATGGTAAGAAATAGTAATGTTAGGAAATGTTATTGCATTCTTCAAACACTACATTATAATATAATACAATGTACTTTCTCTTAGAAAAGGAGTATAACATATAAAATAGGCTCTCAAACCATTCATAGAATTTTTCTAGAGTTTATATGTTTTTACCATGAATGCTTTAAAATGCTTTTAGAAGGTGGTAAATTAGCTGTAATAGAGATATAGGAGCAAAAATGCACAAATGAAAATGAATAAAATATATGATCTCTAAATATTCTTATTGAGAATCTCTATATGTGCTAAATATTTGTACTTAATATTTTTATACAATGTCTCTAATGCAAATGGTATCTTTCTAAAGTGAATCACATACAATGTTTAAAAAGACTCATTCTAAACAGCTGCATCAATTCTTTTTTGTTTCCTCTCTCTATTTCTTTTTTTTATTGTGAAAATAATGTACAGAGGGGTTACAATTACATGGGCAAGATAATGAGTACATTTCTTATCAAGCATTGTAGCCTCCTCCTTTGTTTCTCCTTCCCATTCCTTCCCAGCCTCCTCCCTGCCCCCCCACCTAATCCTCCCCCCACCCCACCGAAGTTGTAAAGTTCGTTTTCGACATGACAATTTGTACTTCTCATTGTTGCAATGGGTCAGTTGTATCCTTATTTAAACGACTTGTTTTTCCCCTTCCCCTCCACAAATTATATCGACATCAAATACAGTGAAAGCAGGGGTTATACTGTGGGGGAGGGACATACGAAGCAACAAAGAAATAATCTTATAAATGCATTAGAAACAAATGC
>NW_012267355.1:391375-405975 GCF_000151885.1 Dipodomys ordii
TTGGTGGGAGTGTAAACTTGTTCAACCACTTTGGAAAGTAGTATGGAGGTTCCTCAAAAGACTCCACATAGAGCTCCCCTATGATCCAGCAATCCAACTTTTGGGCATTTACCCAAATATTTACAAACAAGTCCTCTCTCTATTTCTATCTCTCCTTATTATAATAATTTAATTTGATAAATAAATTTTCTCTGTTTTAGAAACTCAGCGAACTCGTAGATATTCATTATGTAAGTATGGCATATCATAATTTGAAGTTCTTTCAGAGGTGCCATCTTCCATCACTACAGTTCAAAGAACAACTTATTAAACCTGTTATTCCAGTTTTAAGGTAACCTGAGTTTCACAAATAATACAGCCAATACTGACATTACACTATGCTGTGAAGATAAAATCTATGTGACAATTTGGCTACACTATTGTGGCCAGTTATTTGTTTAACAAACTAGATAGTGCTCTGAAGACATTTATTTATTTTTTATTTTATGGTAAAGATGTTGACAGAGGGGTTACAGTTACATGAGTAAGGCAATGAGTACATGACTTGTAGAGCATTGTTACCTCTTCCCTTGTTGTCCCACTATCCCTTCCCTCCCCCACCTCCCACACACCTCCCCATCCCACCCCACCCTACCCCCCATCCCCCAAAGTTGTAAAGTTCATTTCCAATATACTGTCCTGTGGATTTCCTTGTTTACAATGGGTCACCCTGTGTCCTTGTTTCAACGTTTTTAGATCAGGTAAATATAGTGTAAGTTTAAATGAGATTGTTATTTAAATAATTTCAAGATATATATATATATATACACACACACCTATATATATATATATACATACACACACATATATATATATACTCTCCACACAGTATTTATCTATATCTCTATCTATCTATTTATCTATCTACATGTTTGTATATACATATATGAACTTTCCACACGGTGACTAGACTGGGCCTTATCTTATCCCTGGACTACTTGCCAGTAAAAACTGAGGTCCTATGATAAGCAGGAATTCTGCCTGGAGACTCTAAAATAGGCTGGGTAAGTTGGTGCATGCCTGTACAGTACTCAGAGGTAGAGACAGGAAAACTGTGAGGTGGAGGCTATCCCGGTGAAGTTGGTGATACCTTATCTCAAAACCAACACAGAACTGCTGTTTACACAAAACTCAGGAGGCCATGGTTTGCTAAAATATGACCATGAGCCACATCACAGAATAACCATCTTACCAAAGATATTGTCTATCACCCAGGGGCCCTCTGACCATCCCAGGTTCTCCACTTACAGAGGAGGAAGTTCTCGCTTCCACATTGTCCCTTCCCAAATATGGTCAGTTCCCAGAATTGTCAAAGCCAAGCCTCCCTCACCACCAAATTGTCTTCTGGTCTATGTGAGCTATACTCTTGATGCCAGCAGTAGAAAGGGATTGATTGTGGATTCAAGACTTTCTCTGAAAAGGGTCACCATTGTTCACTTCACTTTAGCCTGTTACTGAGGCACACCTAGTTTTCTTCCCAGTCTTAAAGCCCTCCAGGGATTCTTGTTTATTTCTCAGTGAGACTATGAGTAATTGTGGAAGGGGCAGAAAAAAGAGGAAATTTTCCATAAGGGGGAATGGGGAAGAGATCTGGTTTCCAAGCTTTAATTCTTACTGTACAGAAGCCGTGTGTGTGTGTGTGTGTGTGTGTGTGTGTGTGTGTGTATTTGTACTTAGAAGTTTAAGGTATGTGGCTAGGTGTGCAAATCTTCCCAATTTTTTGTGTACAGTGCTCTATGTAAGCTTATGAGTGCTTTTCTTTTCTATACCAGTCATGGAAGTCATGTTATCCAGAGTTGTATTTATCTTTATGTGTTGTATTTATCTTTAATGTGCTGCTTCCTATGTGCTGCCTGTGGTAGTGGATTGTGTGAAGTGAAAGGCAAATCTCACTGCTTCATGTATAAACTCTCACCCTGGGAAGCATCTCTGTTTCTAGTAAATATTGCTGAAGAATCAAACAAGCAAACAAACAAAAGAACCAACAGATATAGCTCAAGAAGTAGAAGATTTGCCTTGTAGTTGTAAAATTTTGGGTTCAATCCTCACAAAAGACTAACCTAGAAAGTCTGTGAGCTTGAATTCTCTTCTGTGGAAATCAGACTTAAGATCGTGGTGTTAATTCTACCTGAATTTCCTCTGACAACAACCTCTCTCGATTCAAACACACACACACACACACACACACACACACACGCGCGCGCACACACACACACACACTTAGTCTTTTTCTGGCACACTGACTAATACAGATGCTATAGAGAAGAAGAATAGCGTATATCTTAGGCTTACTTCATAATTCATGACTTGGCTTCTATTCAACAAATTCCCCCCAAAAAATTAAGGAGTGAAATTTTGAACATTGTTAAAACCAAGTGATAAACACAGATAAAACTTTGCAAATGACTGGTCTGTTTTGCAATGAAATGTGGAGATATCTGTCCTTTCCAAACTTTATGTTGAAATTTAATGATCAAGGCCTTTAAGATGGGAATTGGCCATGGATTTTTAGACTAATTTTGAGATAGATGCCATTTCTATAAGATCAAATTGTACTCCATCTTTTTTTTCTCCTTCTCTCCTTCAAAACTCTAATGTGAGCAGCAGATGTCTGCACCTTGAGAATATACTTTCCAGCCTAGAAAGTAACAAGCCGGTATGCTTTGCTCATTATGAATCATCCAGATCCAGATATCCTGTTACAGGACTATAGAACACCAACATTTACTAAATATTGCTTAGTAGTTTTTATTTCATTATTTCTGATAAACTACATATTTTTTAAAATGTAAATTTGGTAGACTTAAATTTTTTCTTTCAAGAACATACCATAAAAATTATACCATTAATAACATTTGTATTCATATTTTCCACCAATGTGAAATCCCAGATGGGTAGTAGATGACACGAATTTGAACGAATTACCAAATTTCAACTCAAAAGGCTAAGATCTGAGAATGTTCATTTCAAGTAAATTCTTCAGACTCTTATCTCCAAATAACTACCAGCTCTCTGCTGGAAGTGGAATGTGGCTCTAACAATAGAGTACCAGACATGGGACGAAAAGCTAAGATAAAATATTAATGTACAAAAGTGAAATTCATAGGAAGTTCCCTATTAATTTATTTTTCTACTATTTTTTTGGTCGGTCGTGGGGCTTGAACTCTGGGCTTGGGCACTGTCCCTCAGCTCTTCAGCTCAAGGCAAGTGCTCTACTGCTTGAGCCACAGTGCCACTTCTAGTTTTTGAGTGGTTTATTGGAGATAAGAGTCTCACAGACTGGGAAGGTGGCTCAGTGGTAGAGTGCTGGCTTTGCATGTCATGCCTGTGGTCCTGGGTTCGATTCCTCAGCACCACATAAGCAAAAAAAAAAAAAGTAAGGAATCTCACAGAGTTGTCTGCCCGGGCTGGCTTTGAACCGTGATTTTCAGATCTCAGCCTCCTGAGTAGGAGGATTACAGGCGTGAGCCACCGGTGCCCGGCATCTTTTCTAGTATTTGAATCTATTTTACAATCACTATTTATTAACCCAGGACATTTAAACAGTACTTGGATAACAGACAAATACTTTCCAGAATTGGCCTTTAAAAATCAGCCTATAAAATTACTGTGTATGAATTTGAGGTTGATCTTCTCCAATCTTTTAAACTGTGTGAATTTGTTTTCATTTTTATTTTGCTTCAGTGATGATAAGAAATAAGATCACTTTCAAAATATCTCATTTCTCTTATGAGAGTAGATTTCCTTATATACTGGTAATATTTAAGTGCCACTAAGGGCAGGTTGGACATGATTTATAAACTGAATGTGAACTTGCTCATTTAGTGTAACACATTGTTTTATGAAGGAGAAAAAGTTAGATGGAAGTTTCTTCTCTATCCTCTGTACCAGATGGGCCACTGTCTGGTCTATTTCAGAGTCATAAATTGCTTTATGACCCTTCAGGTAACACTATGGCAAGGCCTGTCTTGCAGATGGTAAGACTATTTCGAGTGACATGAAAGATAACTTTTGCTTGCTTGATCACTGGCCACTGGCAATGAGAAAAATATTTACCACATGGATAATTGGGAGAGGCATAATTTATAATTTTTTGTTCTCAGTGCTAGATTGAGACTATTATGATTAAGCAAGAACCAAACAGTATATTGAAATTTGTCAGTATATTTCTCATGTTACTTGTAATTTTACAGAAGAAAATATTGCTTGCCAAACAAGATCTAAATGCCACAGCAAATGTTAGCAATATAGAAAGAGCAATATAGAGAGAATGCAAATTTACACTAATTAATGTAATGTTAAATTATATCGATGGACAATACAGGCAATAGCATGAAAGCTTAGTTCTCCCCAATATGACATTGTGGGGATGTGACTCATCTCAGATTCTTGTCTGTGCAATGAAGAGTGTAATATCTATTCTGGATGGTTTGAAATGCTACTCAACATGCCCTTAATATATAAAATAACAGGAACAATGAAGCAATAATAACAGTCATTTGTGTGGCTGGTCAACTTCACACCATCAATTATCGCACCTGAACTCAATACTTGATCCTAATAGAACCCTGAGAAATTCATGGAATTCTGCTCATTTTACAGATGAGAGAGACCACTTACAATGTCTTCTAAAAGGGTGAGTGTATGTTCAGTTCAGATCCCATACTAAACTGCTCACAAATATTTATGATATGGATGAGGCATTGCTTCCAAAGGTCCTTTTTTGGCCCTACACAAGACACCGTGTTACACTTCATCATCAAACTTCCCAAGAGTCTACTGTGCTGAGATAGAGTGGTTTCTCAGAAGTTCTCAATTTTGATAACTTTGACAGCTTTTAAAGAATTGGTTAGGTACATTGGTAGAGTAATCCCAAATCTGGATATATATGCTTATTATTACTCTGGTTGCATGAGTCTTTGAGAGAAAGTTCGAAAAGCTAAGTGTTGTCCTTATTCTATGTCATCAAGTGTACATACTCTGAAAATTAATACAGGGTCTCATGATAGAGTATATGATTCATTGATCAAATTAATCAGTGATCAAAATATGTGGAGAAGTCTGGGAAAATGGCTTAGTGGTAGAGTGCTTGCCTAGCATTCCTGAAACCCTGGGTTTGATTCCTTAGTACCATATACACAGAAAAAGCTGGAAGTGGAGCTGTGGCTCAAGTGGTAGAGTGCTAGCCTTGAGCAAAAAGAAGCTTAGGGACAGTGCTCAAGCTCTGAGTTCAAGCCCCAGGACTGGCAAATACATATATGTGTGTGTGTGTGTGTGTGTGTGTGTGTGTGTGTGTGTGTGTGTGTGTGTATATATATATATATATATATATATTATAGAGAGGGAGAAATGTTCCAAATTCCTTAGATTTTTGAGGAAGAGATCTATCAATTTTATTGATCAATCTTTTGATTTCATTTACTTTATCATTTTCCTCTTTATAATTTTACTCATTTTTGTGTGTAGTTGTTATTATAGTGTTGCTAATTGCTTAGGTGAACTATAATTTGCTGATGTTCTTTCAGTTACTGAGAGAAGTGTTAAATTCTCCAAATAAATGTGGTAAATTAGCCACCATAGTAAAATAATTATGTATACTATATAAATTACCAAGTAGATCTTAGCATTTGAGTGGGCCTGTGTCTCAACACTGTGGTGTTCACAAATGTTTCTCCAGTGTTAAGTATTTCATTCCTATTGCCTCTCACTTTTTATTTTAGTTCCAAAATTCCCAGTATACTTCCTTATGTCTTGGCCCTTATATATTTTTTTTGTTTCTGATATGCTCAGAATGTCCTCAACACTCATGTGTTAAGAAGGCAATGCCCAATGACACACTGGGAATATGAGATCTAATGAGAAGTATTAGGAGCAAGAGTGGATAGAAACTGTAAAAAGGATTATGAATAGATTTGCGAATAGCAAAAAGGCTGGGAAGGCTGAATTGTTTTACTCCTGTGCTTTTCTGACACATGAGGGTTTGGTATTGTTTTTGTCTATTTGACAAAACAGAAAGGATCCTGCTGAGAATGAAGGAATTGGGTTTCTCAGCTTCCTGATCTGGGAGAAATAAATTTCCATTCTTTTGAAATTATCCACACACAGAGACACCCTATGAAAACATTACAAAAGAACTTAGGAAGGCTGTTAGATGAGTCAGAGGATTAGATCATGGTGAAAGGAAAATGATGTTTTTCAGCTGAGAATAAAATTTGAACAGTTTTATTTTATTGTAAATAAATTTATTTTATTTTATTAAAATATTGATGTACAGAGGGGTTACAGTCACATAAGTAAGGCAATGAGTACATTTCTTGTCGAACATTGTTATCCCCTTCCTCATTTTTCTCCCACTTTTCCTCCCCACCCCCAAGTTGTAAAGTTTGTTTCCAACATAGTTTCTTGGGAGTATTACTGTTGAATTGGTTCACCCTTTTTCTGTTGTTCAACCATTTTGTTATTTCCCTTCCCTTCCTCAAATCACATGAACATATTTATAAGACAACAGGGTACCAAAATCAAAAACAGTGACAACAGGGGATAAAACAAAGGGAAAAATATGAAAGAAGAAAGAAATACCTTCATACAGTACATTAAAAGCAAAAACAAAAACAAAAAAAAACCCTCTTGTTTCCATATCTTAGAGTTCATTTCCATTAGCATTATTTTATATAATCATATGTACATAGCTATTGAGCTATTGAGATTCTTTGCTAGGACTATCCTAGATGTACACTAATTATTACCAACGCGGGAAACCATGAAGCCTATGTTTCTTTAAAGGATTAAAGACAGAGGTTATTGGTAGGAGCTCCTATCTAGAAAGTGGGAAGCTGTGAGTTCAAATCCCATCATTCTTTTTAAAAAACAATCCTCAGCCAGACAAAGTAGCTCATCCTTGTAATCCTAGCTACCCAGGAGGCTAGGATCTAAGGATCAGGAAAATCTGACAAACTCTTATTTCCAATTAACCAACCAGAAGCGAAGCTGTGGCTCAAGTGGTAGAGAAAAAAAGAAAAGCTTATTCATAGCACCTAGTCTCTGATTTCAAGACCTTGTATTGGCACAAAAACAAAAGAAGGAAGAAAGGAAGGAAGAAAGGAAAGCATATTTGGAGCATTAGCTCACATTGTAGAGCACCAACCAACCAGGAAAGCTGGAGCAAGCTCAAAGTCCTTAGTTCAAACCCCAGTGCAATAAATAAATGAATAAATAAATACACACACAGACACACCATTCCCTGAAGTGTAGTAGGTTCTGGGTAATTTTGAGACATATTTAACACGAATCTATTTGCTTTTGAGCCAAAGAAAAGAAGTAAAATTTCTTGAATCTTTGCTGTTGGCATTGGCTAGAATTTTCATAAACAAAATCTACTAAACTCTGAATCTATGACCCCCACCAAGGCTGCCATCGTGCTAGTTCCTTATTCTCAGACTATTTTATACTTCATCTGCAGTAAGCTGTAATATCACCAGTTAAGTGTTTTATGAGTTCATGTATCCAGCCATTTCTGCTCTAAGCAAGGAGATCTTGTACGTATTCTCTGTTCCTGCTTCTCCACATTTTGCAGTAGCAATTTTCCCTAAAAATATAATTCTCTGATGAACTGAAAAAGGCATTGATTTTCAATTTGTCTAACTTCTTCTTGTAAAGATCGCAGAGATAACTTTCAAACTTTTTATAGGTTATAACGGAGACCAAAAGTCCAAAATCTCTTGAAGAAAGCCATGGCAAAGTCTTTATTATACAATTTACCATAGGTTTTTCTAAAACTCAGTATCGAGCCTTTTCAAGTTTATAATACAAAATCCTCTTATTGCAGAAAGTGAAAGAGAAGATGTTCAAAGAACATCAGCCATAACAATAGTAAACTAAACATTACAATCTGCAGGAATATCTACAACCCAGGGAACTCAGGACAGATGTGAGCCAACAATAAAACATTTTTTCAATACAAAATTATAGGAAAAATTCCTCATGATCCCCAATATGTAGACACCACATAGCATACAGAGAGGTAAGAAACATTGTGAACATAAAAGAAACTGGAAAATAATTCTCTATGTGTATTTAAAATACTTCAAAATCAAAAAATAGACTAGACAACCATTATGAAATAATACAAGAAAATAACAAAAACAAGACAGATGCTAGTGGCTGGTAATCCCAGCTACTCAGGAGTTGCATATCTGAAAATCCAGGTTTGAAGACAACAGGCAAGAAAGTCCAATTGACTTAATTCCCATTAACCACAAAAAAGCTGAAAGTAGAGCTGTGGTTCAAGTGGTAGCTCTGAGGGGAAAAGCTAAGATACAGCACGCAGGCAATTCTAAGACTCAGTGCTAGCACATAAATAAAAATAGATAAATAAATAAGTAAATACGATTTGGAAAATAATGCAGTGAACATTCCAATAATTAAGAGTAGATAAATGTAAAGACTGAGTTGAAGAGATAGTGGACATAAAGAAAATAATAAATTGCCCAACTGAAAGAAGATGGCACTTATTAGATGTGAATGAAAATATAATAAAAATTAAGGAATTATGAAATCCTAGTTATGAAATACGGAGACCACAGTGCAAACATCTATTATTTGCCCAATGTGATTTCAACCAATGAAGAATATGGTGAACAAAGGAGCAAAAAATATCATCCAAAAAAATATCATCCAAGAGAAATTAACTGAAAAGTAACTTAAATGAATAGAAACTATTGAATCATCAAACTATCCAAACCAAGAGAAAAGTGAGCCATGACCACATACATATTCTGTTTGTGCATATCAAATTGAGAGTCATCTTGGTATATTGAAATTATATATAATGTTTATACATATGTAATATATAAATACATAAATGCATTTATTAAACAATGATACACAATTTCATTACTAAATTAATTAGCCCTGAATAAAAGTGGATTTCTATCTGTCAGGCCACTGGAGAAAATGAGCAGCTGAGAAAAAAATATGAGGCCACTGGGGAAGACAGGCTGCTGCCAAGAAAGAACATGTCTGATCTAAAATACCTTCAGAGTCCATCATGCTTCAAGTGCACTGGCCTAAAACAAGCTATGTGCTGCAAGTCCCCGCTTACCACAAGTTCTGCTTTTACCCTGCCTATAAAAGCTCTGCTATAACCAAACTCAGAGAGACCGCTTTGATCCTGACCAGGGAGTTCACCTGATAGGAAAGGATCTGTTTCCATATTCACAAAGTGATGGACACTATTTTGTTTTTCCTTGAACTGAGGGTCATTAAGTACAACAAACACTTCTTCCCCTTGTTATATGTAGGCTTCACTATTCCCTTCCCCTCTCCTCTCAGCTCTCTTCTCCCTCTCCCCTCTCCATTTAATTGCCCCAGTCTCCTCTTCCTTTCCTTTGTTCCTTCTTTCTTTCCCCCTTCCTTATTTCCTTCTTTTCTTTCTTTCTTTTTGTCTTCGGTTCACCTTATTTTTCCTTTGACACAGGGATTCACTAGGGAGTAACTACTTACCCCAGGTTGGCCTCATTATCCTCCTGTGTCAGCCTCCCAAATACAGGGAGTAAAGGTATATTTGACCATGCTCAGTTCATGGTAGCATTTTTTTTCTGACCCAGGGTCAGAAATAAAGTTGGCAAGCAAGGAGATATAACTTTAAATAACAATGCCCGTTCATCTTCTTTTTTCTATTAAGAAACAAATCATAAGCACCATCCAGGCCAAGGGGGGAAAGATTACATGAAAAGCCATAGCATTATTTGGAGACGACTGAGCACCGTTAGAATCTTCCCTCCAAAGGAACTTAGCTAATTCTGTTGTATTCTCGTCAGTATTGTACTTGGATTTACATGAAATCTACATGAAAAATTGTACTTAAATTTAATAATTTTGCCCACTGATCTGTAATATATTTAAGTGGGGAAAATAATCTGTATTCCAAAGCAATTTTCTTAGTTGAAGAAAGAGATTTCAAGAAATTTATTCCTTCATTAAGTGAATATCCTGCGTTAATAGATGTTCTAAATGCTACAAAATATCCTTATTATGTTATTGTTATTTTTCATGTGTTTCTAAACAGAAACATAAATACTCAACAGCCTTTGGATTAAGAGGACATTATTCTTCCTTGGAAGCTCATGTTTATATAACTAATACTTCTCAAGGCACATCATGAAAAATAAATCGAGCTTTTTCAGCAAAGCCGTTAAAACTATAGCGAATAAGAAAATGGTTATTCTCCATTATCGTTTCCTCAACAAACTTTTTCTTTGAATTTCTGATTACTCAAAAATTCTCTTTTCTTGTGAATCAACCATCATGGCTTTATTGGTCCTGAAACTCCTACAAGACACAAATAAACACACCAATATATGCATATACACATGTACATACACACAGATGTAAACATCTATACACATATACACATGCACTGGGATATTACAGTGACACATGACTGTATAAGAGATCCCTAAAATGCTGAAATGTATGCTGGCTTCAGAATATGATCCATTCTGCTAAATAGCCTGGATTACAAGTATGAGCCACATCTTTGGCTTTTGCCCACACGTGTGCTGATGATTTTTTAAAATTTTCAAACTGAAGACAAATTTTTGAGTTTCTTAGCTTGACAGAGGTAATTCTATTTTTACATCATCTAAGATGATAGTGCTAAAACATAGTCATTACATTTTATTGAAAGAATTATACCAGGAGCATTCACTTATAGTAATTCAATTTTCAGTACTTCATGTTTTGTTCATTACTTTTTTTAGAGAACATATGGACATATATGTAATTTTATGTTCTGTTTTTATCAGAGCAAATGGTTCTATTTTTTTGAGGGGGGGGCAAGGGCAGTCAAAATAGTATGTAGAAGTCTCTACATATTAAAACTTCAAATTACTTCTCTCATTTTACAGAGTTCATCAATAAATCTCCCTCCCCTAAATTTCATTCCTAATTTAAAGATTAAATAAGGTAATCTCTCAAAATATTTGTTTTTAAGTTTATTGTATTACACTTGACCACTTTTCTGGATAAATTTACACATATCCTGTGAGCTTTAAAATTTCCTAAAGGTTCAAGAATCTCATTTCCTGCTAGTTACATGCTTATTTTTCTGATTTTGTGTTGTATTAACAAAATGTTTTTATGGATGTCTTTTTACATTATATATATTTTAAAACTGAACAGTTAGCCACTACCTTAAAGATGATAATGGTTTGATGGTGCTGAAAGATAAAATCCATTTATCTATCATTCACTGCATACTCATCACCATTCTAACTTAACTTTGTATGATCTTTATAATGGTTGCAAAATGGGTGCATAAACACATTCGCTTTTGTTACAGTTAATTGCAGTAGTGGAGTCTTGTAAATTATTCATATATTGAGGTTTATTTCAGAGTTGAGATCTAAACATAGCAAAATGGATCTTACTTTGAATAAGTAAATATATAGAAATATAATTGTCTCTACAATTGGGATCATTTAAAGTAATTTGTTTTCATATAAAATGTTCTAACGTGCAACTAATGTTTACCAGCCCTTGTATTTTCAAACTGTACTAGCCTACCTTAAAAATAAGAGAAAAAAATGTTGTATTGTCATTCCCAAACAGGTCCAACATTCTCATGATCCTAATTGTGCCAATACTATAGTATCAGTAATAGATTGATATTGGCATAAAAATCAAATTTGAATGTCCTTCACCCTTTATTTAACAAGAGTACTTTTTTTGAATTACATATTCATCTTCTAGTACTATATTCCCACTTTGAGTCCCCTTTCTAATACCGCTAATCTTTTTGTATCACTAATTCTTTCTCCCTTCATCTATACACAATCCATATTTTTCTCGCTGTGTTTTAAATTTGTATCAGGCTCTTTTAAGCTCACATTCTTACCTGCTTTATAATCTCTTTCCTAATTTAGTGTGCCATCTGGCTTGTATTCCCATTCAATTAAATACAACTATTATATTCGAATAATTAACAAATCCCCAGTAACTCATTTTTGCCTTAAATTTTCTATCACAAATGGAATCGGGGTATTTGTGATTCTTTCTTCTTAAGGGGGTACAGAGCACAAACTACCCAAGGAATCTATGGCCACATTTTCTATAGTTTTTACTAATGAAACGACACATAAAAAGCCTCATTTCAATGTTCTCAACATGAATCTTCCTTTCCAAGGCCTTCAAACTTGCTGACCCACAAAATCATTTATTATTTTGTCATCATTTAATCATGATTCTGATTATTTTCCATATGTTTATAATCTATGGGTATGTTTGTGAGAGCCTGGAATCATTTAATGATGTTAGCTTGGGAGGAGGATTTTAAGTTACAAATAAAATGAATTTCTCTTGAATAAATATTTACTTTGAGCTGGGCACCAATAGGTAATGTCTATAAATATTTGGAAGCCAGCCAGGGCAGTAAATGCTGTTTGAAGTATTGTTTCCAATGAAGTAACATACTATAATATTGCAATTGAAATGTGAGACAAAGTAGTAAATTAGAGGCTTCTATTTAACACTTGTCAGATAGAAGAATTTACCTGTAGGATGATACAAATATAAAGACAAATTTTGAGAGAATACAATTTATTGATGTCTACTCTACTACTCGAGAGAGGTTTTTGTAGGTTTCTTTTAGCAGCCTTAAGAGGCAGACAACAAATCCAATAGGAGCAACTATGAATTGTCTATAAATGAAGTAGGCATTTGGGTTGTGTCACCCTTCTTAAGAAAAGTTTTTTCAGCTACTCTTAAGTGAGTTTGATGCTTGAAGCTTGGAATCCGTGTTGGAATCAACTTGTGCAGTATAGGTAGAGGAAAAAGCTCTGTCTCCCATTGAAAAGACCTGTTTGGAACTTTCGAGGCCTTTATTGAATTTCTGTGTTATTTGGGGATCTGATCTGCGCTATGATTGATGTATGGTGACATAACTGTGTAGGTTAAGTGTCTCCTTAGTTTTCTCAGCTATCACATAACCTCACTGGATTTTTTTTTTCTAAATTGGAAATCTCAGGTGAGTACACTTAGAATTTAAATGGCTGTGTTTAAGAAATTACTTGTTATTTAGGATGATATCAGCTAATGAGCTGGGTGCGATAGCCAATAGGATCACAGCCTGGTGTGGTGTCTGTAATCCTAGCAGCCCAAGAGGCTAAGATCTGAGGATTTGAAGGCAGCCCTAGCAGGGAAGTCAAAGACTCTTACAATTAAACATCAAAAAGCTAGAAGTGGAGCTGTGGCTTAAGTGGTACAGCATAACCTTGAACAAAGTATCTTAGGAACTCTACCCAGGCACTGAACTCCAGCCTTAAGACCTCAAGACCACTGTGCACGTGCATGCCCCACCCCCACCCCCGCCCCAATTCAGCTGGCAATGCTTGTTGAGAATTTAGGGAAAGCCCAGTTCAGTACTGTTTTGTAAATACAGAATATAGAAAATATTCATGATCCAAACATTTTTAAAGTTAAAAATAACTTTCAGGGGCTGGGAAGGTGGCTCAGTGGTAGAGGGCTTGCCTTGCATGCCTGAGACCCTGGGTTCGATTCCTCAGCACCACATAAGCAAAAAAGAAAAAAAGCTGGAAGTGGCGCTGTGACTCAAGTGGTAGAACGCTAGCCTTGAGCTGAACAGCTGAGGGACAGCGCTAGGCCCAGAGTTCAGGCCCCATGACTGGACCGAAACAACAACAACAACAACAACAAAACCTTTCAAAGTATATATGGCCCCAATTTACTAAGAAAGATATTCTGCTTAATTTACAAATGCAATTATCTTTTCCATAAACAAACCTGATTATGGAATTATAAAGGCTACAATGAAATTTACTTTAAATGTCAACACTATTTATCCACCACCCCTAGATAAGTTAATATTTCAATTATCCTGAGTCTTTTAATGATTAGAGATGTTTTATTTGATATACTATGACAAATGTATTTGAATGGTATAATTAACAATTGACAAATGCTGATTATTCATCACTACCACAATAAGGAAAATATGTGAAGTTGTACAAGTAATCCCATTCTTTTCTTATGTTTTATTATGAAAATACTGTACAGAGGGGTTACAATTGCATGGGCAAGATAATGAGTACATTTCTTATCAAGTTGCAGCCTCCTCCTTTGTTTCCCCTTCCCATCCCTTCCCATCCTCCCCCTGCCCCCACACCAAAGTTGTAAAGTTCGTTTTAGACATAAGGACTTGTATATCTCATTGTTGCAATGGGTCCACCTGTATCCCTATTTAAACGATTTGTTTTTCCCCTTCCCCTCCATAAATTATACCAACATCAAATACAGTGAAAGCAGGGGTTATACTGTGGGGGAGGGACATACAAAGCAACAAAGAAATCATCTTATAAATGTGTTAGAAACTATCACATGAAAGAAAAAAAAACAATTGAATACATAACTTAGGGTTCATTTCCCTACCATCACCTTATCTGACCTTTTCTGCTTGACTCAGACATATACTAGATATTGCAAATAAGGGAAACCATGGGACCTATGTTTCTTCGGGCCTGGCTTACTTCACTTAATATAATTTT
>NW_012267355.1:406795-434390 GCF_000151885.1 Dipodomys ordii
AATAGAAAGCCCACGGATTGGGAGAAGATCTTCACTAGCCATACAATGGACAAGGGTCTCATATCTAAAATATACTTGGAACTCAAAAAATTAAACCCCAACAACAACTCCTCAAAGTAATCTCATTCTTAATAAAATAAACAATAGAATAAATAGGAAAACCTTTAAGATAAACATTGTAAATAGTATAGTTAGGTTTTATAACAATAAAAACTATAAAATGATTATACTGGTTCATTAAATCACTATTCAGCAAGTACTGGAAATCAGTGACTTTACTACACTTTGAATATAGATATGATGTAGAAATAAACACAACTCTTTTCTGGTTCTGAAGATTAAATTTAGATAATGGTGAGAAATTAACATAATATAGAAATATGTTAACACAATTCTACTAAGAATAATTCCCAATTACTAATAAAACTAACAGAGGGCCAGTTACCATGCCTGTAATCCTAGCTCCTGAGGAGTCTGAGATCTGAGGACCATGTTTCAATGCTAGCCCAGGCAAAAAACCTTTTGACACTCATATCCACTTAACCACCAAAAAGGCAAAAGTAGAGCTATGGCATAGAAGGTAAAGCAAGAAAAAAATCTCAGAAACATTCTGAAGCCTCAGTATGGGCACAACACACACACACACACACACACACACACACACACACACAGTATCAGCAGGTGAAATGGAACTACATCTGGAGCTATAACTTATCTTTCAAGGTACAGATAAATACATGAATATATTCATAAAATCAGAGAAGCACTGTTAAAAAAGTATTGTGAACAGAAATAGGTATTTTAGGGCACTGTTGTGTGCTTTATTTGTGCAGGTACTTGTGCTCAAACTCAAGGTATTGTGTTCTCTTTTGGTTTTTTTTTTTTTTTCTGCTCCAGCCTGCCACTGTACCACTTGGTCCACACCTCCACTTCTAGCTTTATGCTGGATAATTGGAGAAAAGAATGTCACAGACTTTTCTTCCCAGTTTTGCTTGGAACCACGATCCTCATATGTACATCTCCTCAGTAGCTAGGATCCCAGGTGTGAGCCACCTTTGCCCAGTTGTGTTCACTTATACATGGAGTCATTTGATGGGAATATCAGACAAGGATAAATTGAACAAGTACATTTTTTTTATCAACCATAGTATACAGGTATTGTTCTCTGTGAACCTTGAAGAGAAAAACAGTTGGTAGAGGCTAATACATAGTGGAGGGATAGATTTTTTTTAAGACCCATTAAGAATTTTGTTTCTTTTTTATTGTGGAAATACTGTACAGAGGGGTTACAATTACATGGGCGAGATAATGAGTACATTTCTTATCAAGCATTGTTGCCTCCTCCTTTGTTTCCCCTTCCCATCCTTTTCCATCCTCTCCCCACCTTCCCATCCAATCCTCCTCCCCACCCCCCACCAAAGTTGTACAGTTCATCTGAAGTATCTTGCAATCAATTTGATATCTGTAACTTGAGAAGGGGAGCAATGCAGAGGTTAAACACAGAAGGTAGTGATTCATGGCCTGCATTAGAAGCACCTCTGCCTCCCTCTGCTTCATACCTGACTTTCTTGTGTTAACCACCCACTCTGATTTCATTTCTTTGTTGGTTCTAATTACTCATTTTTGAGTTTTCTCCTAACCAGTGATTACACATACTCCAATTTGCAATTTGCAAAAACTGCAAGCATGATTTTGAACATTTTTATAATATGTAACATATAATATATAATATCAAATATAATATATAAAATGTTAAATGTTTTCTTTCCTGGCCACTAGTTCCATAAAGATTTTCTTCTTGCCTGGCTATTTCCTCATACCTGTTTTATATCATCAGTATAACCATAATTTTATGGGATATTTAATCTGCTTTAATTTGCAAAATTGGAGCTATACACATTAATGGGCATATTATGGTTGTTTTTCTTTTATTTTTTCCTATATGTGTCTCATTGCTCACCAGTGTTTTTATTTTCTTCATCTTAATCCATCTTGAAGCTGCTCCTCTGGTCGTTTGCTGCCTTTATGAGAGTATTTATTCATGAATTTTGCTCAGATGTGATACATGGTTGAGATCCTATGTGACCCTTACTATATTTCAGCATCTTTTATCATGTCAGTTGAGAGTTCATGATTTGCAATCTTTCTTCTCAATACGTGGCTGATATAATTCAAACTTCTTGCATACAGTGTTCAAACTTAGAGGTCAGATGCCTCTCTGGTTCTACTATCTGTATAGAAACCCGATGATTTTTATATTTGAGCTTATATTCAGAGACATCATATTTAAAATTTGTTTCATCAGTTCAATATGCAATACTGTAAGAAATTCTCTGTTGATTTCTGCTGAAGATTAAGTATGAGCTACATCCAATTTCAGTCCTTCTCAGAAAACTTCAATGATGATATTTCTTATGTTCCTCATTATCTTTCAATTTCTTATTGTCTTTTGGTTTGTGGCAACTCTTAACTTTTTATGGTAGTTAATATATTAGAAGTTGCAAAAGAAAAATAAAGATTTAGGACTTCTAAGAAAATAAGGCAAAAACCACTACAGTACAGATTTTAAATTCCAAGTGAAAAATCCAGTTCTATGAGACATTATATTATTGAGGTCCAGCTAAGATTAAATAGATTTTGACAATTTTCCAAATAATAATATTCATTTCTATAGGTTTATGGCATTGTAAATAATGGTGGAAAGTTAACTATGTAACTACTTTTGGATATCATCTATACAAAGTTTTTATAATTGTTAAAATTCATTTGTAACAAATATTTTTTTCTGTTAAAATTTATCTGCAGCAAATGAAGCCAAAATACACAGAAATAATATACAGCACAGATTATTTTGAATAGCTTTCTTTATATCAAAAGTAGTGTCATGTTTATTATATTTTGAAGTATATGTTGAGTACCCAATCATTTCAGTTTCTTTAAAAATATCTCCTTCCTAATGTTTTCCAGAAATGTGTTTACAATGTACATCTTTTGTTTTGCTTTTGTTTCTATTTTGGTGCCAATCCTGGGGCTTGAATTCAAAGCCCAGGCAATGTCCCAGAGCTTCTGTGCTCAAAGCTAGTGCTGTACCACTTTTAC
This sequence comes from Dipodomys ordii, assembly GCF_000151885.1. Classification (NCBI taxonomy): domain Eukaryota; kingdom Metazoa; phylum Chordata; class Mammalia; order Rodentia; family Heteromyidae; genus Dipodomys; species Dipodomys ordii. The sequence goes on from NW_012267355.1 coordinate 409,895, forward strand.
CCACAGCACCATTTCCAACTGTTGGTGATAACTGGAGATAAGAGTCTCATAAACTTTCCTGCCCAGTTTGGCTTTGAACAACCTCAGCCCTCAGCTTCCACCTCTTCTCTTAGTTGTGTTCTGTTCATGGTTCATTGATCATTTTGTATACTTTAAAATTATTGCAAGTTAACTGTATTTTACTATCACTACTCAAATAATTTTCTTGTCTCACTTCCTCACTCTTCTCTTTTCAAGATATCAAACTCCTGAAGGCTACACAGCTTGATATTTATAGTACTCATTTTATATCCACTTATTGTCCTGGCACTGTTTTGGTGTTCTTCAGGCATCTTGGTTGCATTTTCTTTGGCTTTGAAAAAGAGAATGCACTGGCAGTCACCCAGTGCCATGTACTAATTGAGACTTAAGATTTTGGCAGCCTTACCTTCATATTGGAGCAGCTCTTCATGCATGGAGAGGCAGACTGGACTGCTACTCTTTTTTTTGTGGGGGGGTCCGGCTTGGGGCCTGAACTCTGGGCCTGGGCACTGTCCCTCAGCTCTTCAGCTCAAGGCTAGTGCTCTACCACTTGAGCCACAGCGCCACTTCCGGCTTTTTTCTTTTTTTGCTTATGTGATGCTGAGGAATCCCAGGGCCTCATGCATGCAAGGCAAGCCCTCTCCCACTGAGCCACCTTCCCAGCCCCCTGGACTGCTACTCTTGAATGTCCCTGAGAATTCAGATCAATGAATATGGGTCCATGTAGAACCAACTAGGTTACAGTCTGTCAACAGGCAATAGCAGGTTATTCACAACTCAGTGGGATTCACATATACATGTATATTCATTTATATATATACACATATATATTCATATATGTATATATGTATGAAATGATATGCATATATGTATGAACTCTTGAGTCTGTTTTGACATCTCTTAATCTATTAGGAAGTCTTTGAATAATCCATAGGGATTACATACACTATTACCGGTAACTCCCATCCTAAAATAAAGAACCGCATATAATGGAAGTGAAGAGAAGCCCAAAATGGGTCATTAAAGCAGGCATTGGTAATGACCATGATTAGTGCATTATCAGACTCCAGACAGAACAGCTATTGTACCTGTTATTTCAGTTTTCATCACCCAACATTATAAAGCATTTGGACATCACTGTTGCTGAGGAATAGATTTTTTTCATTCAGATGTAAGTTGTAGTGTGTATTGAGGGATAGATAGTGGGGATATGTAGAGTTGGAACATGTTCTACTTAACTTTCTACTTTACTGTGTTTTGATTGCTAGTTTTGAACTTGGGGCCTGGGCACTGTCATTTACCTTTTTTCTCAAAACTGGCATTCTTCCACCTACAGCTCCATTTATGGCTTTCTTGGTGGTTAATTGGAGATAAATATCTTATTGACTTTCCTACTGGTACTGGCTTCATTCATGTCTAACTATTTGAGTGGCAAATATTACAGGCTGTAATACAACACTTTCAGGCTTCCATACAACATTTTGTGTTCTTCTATTTGCAGTCTACTCCAAAAATCTGATCCCTCAACTTTCCATCAATAATCTCCTTTATTTACGCTTTTAAGTGCACATTTCTAAAGTCTGAGAATCTTTAGAAAAAGGACAGCATCAGTGAGCAATCTTTCCCTCTTACTCTGTCCCTATTCCATTCAAAGTTACTCCCTCCAACCCCCATTTGCCCTTAAATAACCTCTAGCTATTGCTTAGTTAACAGTGGTTCTCAAGAAGCTTTCTGTACAGGTGATTCTCAGCTGGGATAATTAACAATGCTTGGGATAATTAACAATGTTGAGAAGGCATTTTGGTTATTGCAAGCTTGTAGAAGGGAGGTACATAAGCATTGCTGGCTTTTAATAGACAGAGGCCAGAGGCCAGCTGCAGAGCTTTCTGAAATGCTCAAGGTAGCCATTTCTCAAAGGATGAGCTAGTCTCAAGGACAATACTGCCTACGGTGACAAACCCTAGCTCAAATGGTACCAACAAAGCTAAAGATGTAATAACAAAGAAAGCCAATTACAAAATAACAAAGATATTTGAACAAAATAACAGAGGTATTAAATAAAGGCTTGCTTTCCTGCAAATACAAGGCAAGAAATTCAGACAACTCAGTTAAATGATGAATATTCTCTTTTCAAGTGGATTTTCCAAAGTTACTTTGCTACTACACAGTCTCATTTCCAGTTCCAAAATAATCTGCGTCTTCCTTTCTTCCTCATGTCAGTAGGGATGATCAAAACTCTGATTATTCACTAGCTTAAAGGTTTATTTTGGATACTTGCCTTCATGTTGTGTGAAGCTTTACAAATAACTCCTTAATTACACTCTCACTCCATATATCCTACCTAGTCTGTGTTCTCTGTTCCATGGCCAAATACTATGGAATCAACGAGCATGACTCATTTGTACTTATCATAGTCAGTTATAAGATAAATAAGTGAGTAAATGAAGCCAATCCACAGATCAGAAGAAAATAAAATAACCACACTGAACTATGGTGATACTTCTACATCATGTATCCCAACACATTATCTACATCAGAAAACTTGAGAGGAGTAAACGTATTTTAGGGAATTTGTTTATCAGATTTCTTTGCTTCCTCTAAGCTACATCAGCTGAAATCTGCACTGCCAGCTTCTATCAGAGTGTATTAATAAAATTTAGTAGGAAGATATGGGCATTTTTCCATTAAAAGCATTTATCTAGTTCACTCTTTGTTTTATATACATGAAAGGATCCCAGCAAACATGGAGTGGTATATAATGCCAGTCTGCTTAGGCAGTGTCCCATCTTCATGGCCACAGAAATGATCATTTTCTGTAGTTCTTCGCTGTCACCCCAACCCAAGTCCTCAATCTTTCAAAAACAAATGGAGAAAAGACAAACATAAAAATGTGGGCAAAAGAAAATAAGAGCAAAATATTAAGTAAAATAAAAGCAAAAGTCTATGAACAATGTGATGTGGGTAATAATTATCATTTTTCAGAGTATTAATATGGATTTGTGCTTTTCAGACATATATTGTTACTTTGAATTAACCTAATAGAAAAAAATTATTTTTAAAATGTCTAAATTATTAGATTAGGTTAAGTTAAATTAGATTCAATTTAATTAAATTAAAAAAACTAGTAGTTAAAGCAATGTTACATACAGCCAGTCTTTTAGAATGCTTATGATACAGTATAAACATGTGTAGAGATATATCAGTAAAAATCTTCATGTATAACTGATAAAAGACAATAAACATAACATAAAGAAAGTTGGATGTGATTAGATAAGTTGAAAATACAAATGATAATTTTAATATAAACACAGGTGAATTAAATAATTAGTTGCACTTGTTTAGATGGTGATTTTTAATATATTTCTGAATCTCATACAGCACCATGTTAGTACTTTATATCTACATACCTAACAAAAAGGTATGAAAAAATCCAATCATGTTTTGACTGTTTCATAGCTTCTCATGTTTTTCAAGTGGTACTTTAGGAAATGTTATTACAAGCTAAATTATACGAGGGCAGTGTCTATTTGCAGAAACATGTCACAATGGATTTTTTTGTTTTAACTGGAATATATTTCATGTGAGAAAAAAATGGGAAATGTAAAATAAAGTTGTTAATGTTCTTGTTAGTATGAAAACATTGTTTCAAAAGCATAATATCTTTTGTAAATAATAAAATTCCAGACATCCTCTGGTGGATAAGATGTCACAGTATTTTTTCCTTTCATGTACTAAACATCAGGTAAGGAACACATCTAGTTTTACTTTCATTTACTAATATCTATAAAAAGGCTGAACCCTACATTATTTTGATTTATTATGAACCTGATGCTGGGCAATGATGGTCATGCCTATAATCCTAGCTATGTAAGAGGTTGAGATCTGAGGATCATGGTTCATTGCCAGCTCAGGCAGCAAAGTACAGGAGACTCTTATCTCCAATTAACCATCAGAGAAACACAAAATGAGCTGTGGCTCAACAGTTGTACAGTGCTAGCTTTGAGCATAAAAGCTCAAGGACTGCACCTAAGCCCTAGGTTCGAGGCCTGTGACTGACAAGAAAAAGAAAAAAGAAAGAAAGAAGCTAAAATTTGATTGTTTTTGAGTACAACTGATGGAAAGGAATATGGTATAATGAAAATGAATGGCAGTGAAAAATGTTTAAGTGATTGTATGCAATTGTAGCAAGTAAAATTATATCATAATATTCCTGTATATTTGTCTTGCAGCTGAGATTTCTTCTACTTTATTTGAGGTACCTTGAGTAGCGAATAGTAATGCAATTTGTAGAGTTCATTTATTTCTTTCATATAAGCAACTTCATTAAGTTCTATGATGAAGACTTTATTTTTTTTCACACATTTTTAAACAGGTTTATTTGCTCTGTTAAATTTTACCATTTTTTTACATATTCAGATAAATGTCCTGAATGAGATATATGCTTTGCAAATATTTCCATCATATGTGGCTTGACTTTTTTTTTAATTGTGAAAATACCATACAGAGGGATTACAATTAAATGAGCAAGGTAATGAGTTCATTTCTTATCAAGCATTGTTGCCTCCTCCTTTGTTACCCCTTCCTATACCTTCCCATCTCCCTCCCCCCTTCCTTCCCGCCCCTCCTACCACGCCAAAGTTGTAAAGTTCATTTTTCATCATAACATCTTGTAGATCTTACTGTTGCAATGGGTCCACCTGTATTCCTATTTAAACAATTTGGTTTTTTTTTCCCTTACCATCCACATATTATACCAACATCAAATACAGTGAAAACAGGGGTTATACCTTGGTGGAGGGACATACAAAGCCACAAAGAAATCATCTTATAAATATGTTAGAAACAATAGCAACAAAGAAAAACCATTTGAGTCCTTATCTTGAGGTTCATTCCGCCTAACATCAACTTGTCTGACCATTTCTACTTGTCTCAGACATATGCAAGTTATTGCAAATAATGGAAACCATGGGACCTATGTTTCTTTGAACCTGGCTTACTTCACTTAATATAATTTTTTCCAAGTTTTTCCATTTCCTAACAAATGGGCAATGTCATTCTTTCTGATGGAGCCATAGAATTCCATTGTGTAGTGTATATATACCATATTTTCTTGATCCATTCATCTACTGAGGGGCATTTGGGTTGGTTCCATATCTTAACTATGGTAAATAATGCTGCAATAAACATAGTTGTGCTGGTAGCTTTAGTATGGTCTTGTTTATGATCATTTGGGTAGATGCCCAAAGGTGGGATTGCTGGGTCATAGGGGAGCTCTATGTGGAGTCTTTTGAGGAACCTCCATACTACTTTCCAAAGTTATTGCACAAGTTTACACTCCCACCAACAATGCAGTAGGGTTTCCTTCTGTCCACACCACCTCTAGCATCTGTTGTTTAGGATGAAGGCTTTCAAAAGTTAAAGGAAGCATAGTTTTAATCATTTTGCATATTTTTCTCTGCATCATTAATTCAAAGACTTTTCGTGACAATGGTGTTTTGTCATAGATAATTCCCTTATCTTTTCTCATTAGCTTATAATAGTGTATAAAATGGTATCCTTATTTTTACATTGTTCATGACTAGCAGCAACAAGGCATTAAGCCAAACCTTAGTATTATCCCTAAAGAAAAAATTATGTATATATATTTCAAATATCTTTACTTTTGTGATTTACATTTCCTACCCTTTAATGTCTTTTTATAAATAATTTATTGTATATATTATATTAATGTATTAACAATTTATAAAGGCATAATTAGTACAAAATAAAGAGAACATACTTAATGTATACTATTTGCTAAATTTTGCCATGTACATGTACTCATGTACTAAAATCAGGGCAAGAAATGCTTTAATTAACCTCAAATGTTTTCTGCAGCTTTGCCTGTCAAGCTTTTCAAGCTCCCAGTCCATCATACTCACAGGCAAGCCTTTTGTCTGTCAACACTAATTAATTCCCATTATTTAGGATTTTAGATAAATGGTATCCAATATGGGGCACTTTCTTTATCTAGTCACCAAAATTATATTGGAAAGTTATTTTATATGTATTTTTATTGTAAAGATATTGTACAGAGGGGTTACAGTTACATGAGTAAGGTAATGAGTACATTTCCTATCAAGCATTGTTAATTTCTCCTTTGTTTTTCTCCACCTCCCCAATTCTTCCCTCCCCTCCACCCCCTAAGTTGTAAAGTTCATTTTCAACATAGTGTCTTGTACATCGCATTGTTGCAATGGGCCAACTTGTATCCTTCAGCATTTTGTTATTTCCCTTCCCCTCCCCAAATTAGAAAAATGTATATACAAGATGCAGAGCACTGGAATCCAATACAATGAAAATGGATTATACCATGTATGTTCTATACAAAAGAAACAAAAAAAATCATATAGTACATTATATATACCTTAAAAACAACAGCAAGGAAGATAAAATCACTTATGTCTCTATCTTGGGGTTCATTTTTGCTTAGCATCATCTTATATGGTCATATGTACATAGTGTTTGACCTTTTCTACTTGTTCTAGACATATACTAGTTATTGCAAATGAGGGAAAGCATGGGACCTATGTCTTCTTGTGTTGTAGTTTATATCAATAGTCTATTCCTCTTTCCACTGAGTAGGATTTGATAAGTAATCATAGCAGATATTTTATATTCACTTTCTTGTTGATAGGTTTATCATATGTATTTTATTTTAATACCATTTTAAACTTTTTTTTTTTTGGGTCCGGTTGTGGGGTCTGAACTCTGGGCCTGAGCACTGTCCCTCAGCCCTTCAGCTCAAGGCTAGTGCTCTACCACTTGAGCCACAGCGCCACTTCTGGCTTTTTTGTTTTTGCTTATGTGGTGCTGAGGAATTGAACCCAGGGCCTCAGGCATGCAAGGCAAGCGCTCTACCACTGAGCCAACTTCCCAGCCCACCATTTTAAACTTTTTGTCAGTACCAGAGTTTGAAAAGGAGTACTGGGGTTTGAACCCCCCTCATCCAGCTTTTTCACTCACGGTTAACATCCTATTCCTGAGACATTTAAGCATGTATGGCTTTTTGCAGGTTCTCTGGAGATAAAAGTCTCTTATATTTGCCATGGGCTGGTTCTCCACAGAGATTGTCAAATCTATGCTTCCGGAGTAGCTAGGATTACAAGCAGAAGCCACCAGCATTTAGCAATGTATGTGTGAATTACTACTACTACATAAGTAAATTCACATGCATTTTTACGGGTTTATGCTTTGTCCTGGGCAACTACTTTGGACTGTCAGGACTAGATAATACAGAAAGGATGTGATTCAATGCTATCTAAAATCATGTTTGCTCTCAGAGTCCTGCCATTGGTCACCATTAGTGAAGAGTTTCAAAATCTAAATAATGATGAATGATCATGCGTTATTATTCACTACTGAATACGTCACTGCAATTTTTGTTTTCTGTTAACTCATGCCTAAAAGATGTTGATCCCTCTCCCTTTGTCACCACCTTTATTAGCATCCCTTAGTTGTACACGGATATTTCATTCTGACAGATGTCACAGATGCTAGAGTACCTACATACGACTCATTCCTCCATCAGGCTCCTCTTCCTCTTCCTCGCTTTTAGACCAGTCAGCATGCTTCATCCTTTTATCTTCACATATGAACGAAAAGTATTGTGACGATAGTCACCTCCATCATCTGTTTACCCTCCTCTCCACCACTAGTACTCAGTGTAAGGGGGGCCCTGGGAAGGCAGGGCAGATTCCTCCCCACCATTACCTGTGTCACCTAGGTAACTGGCACACCTGGAGGCAGTCACTTCCCCCTCCAAAGTCACATCCTTCTCTGTCTCTGGTCTGTGGGAGCATCTCAGGTCCTAACGTCACATCCATATCTGTGTGGCCACACTGTCTCCCCACCCTTCCCTACTTAATCCCAGGCAGGACCTCACCCAGCCTCTTTCAGCCCTGTCTCTCCACCATGCATGGTAGGGAGCAGCAGTTAGGTAATATAAAATAAACTTCTCTTCCTGCATGAATACCGCTGGTGTTCTCTTTATTGGCTAGCTAATTAAACCTAACTCCCAGACCCAGGATGGGACCTGTTGTTCACTTGGTAGTGCACACAGGGATACACAGTACTTTAATCCATTGGCTCTTCTCCCCCTCTCCTTTACTACCTTCTGTTATTGAGTAGCTTTCAGTGAGTTTCCTTTTGTCATCTTCATTCACAGATGCAACATTTTGCAACATTACCTACCTTCTAACATGCTAGACCTGAAACAGATACTTGAATACACGCAGCATTACACATACATACCCCCCACAGGTACAGATTTATATACATACAAAAGGCATTGAGTTTTTCTTTTTAATGTCTTTTTGCTCTCTTATTTCTGATTATTGGCAGAATAATGAATTTCCAAACTTGTGCACATTCTCATGTCTAGATCCTGGAACTTTCTGCTTCTGTCTTCAACTAATAATGTTAGCAAAATATTCCTGAGTTTCCCCTTCGTGTCTTGCTTCTTTGAAACACACACACAAAGCAATACATTGAGATAAAGCAGGACTCACTTTGTTTGTTTCCAAATTCTCAGAGACCATAGGCTTCATCAACTGAGATCCAGGGTCTTAAATATTTAATTCATTATTTTGGTTGTTTTAGGAGGAAAGGCATGTCCAGCCACTGTTACTATATCTTTGTCACAGCAGAAATCTGTACTCAAGTACCTAATTTTTATTGATTTGATATTAAATCAATATTTGCTCCCTCAAAATTCACAGAAGTGCAAAAAAGCCAAAATATAGAAATAAATGTAAAGTTTATCATAAATATATACTTGTAAATAAACCTCCAAATGACATATATATATATATGTGTGTGTGTGTGTGTGTGTATAATTTTTTTTCTCATAGAGCTTGAACTCTGAGCCTACAGATGTTTCTACTAAGGTATGATCAGTTTCCTAGAATAAAAATTTGTGTCTTCATAGATAGTAGCTAGAAAAACACCTAACCATAATTTTAAGAATACTATATATACTATAGCGGTAAGTTAACTTTTAAAATAAAACCCACATTTGCAAATCATAAATGATATAAATTAATATAAAATCTGAGAATTAGTTTCCATGCCATGGATTATTTACTGGCATTCTCTCATTACAAATGTCTATTTTAATCCTGAAGATGAATTTAAACTATAATTCCATTATTATTATAACTATTGTTATTTACTATTTTATACAACTATGGTACATTTTAAGTTAATCTTCATAATTAAAAATTAACACAAAGAATTTTTAACAAGGATTGTGGTCTTCTCATACACAAGAACTGTCTTTCACCAAAAAAATGAAAAGAAAATTGAAACAAAATGGTCATTTAGAAAGGGGACTGGGAAGGTGGCTCAGTGGTAGAGCGCATGTCTTGCATGCCAGAGGCCCTGGGTTCGATTCCTCAACACCACATAAGCAAAAAGAAAAAAGCTGGGAGAGGCGCTGTGGCTCAAGAGTTAGAGCGCTAGCCTTGAGCTGAAGAGCTGAGGGACAGCGCCCAGGCCCAGAGTTCAGACCCCATGACCGGACCCCCCAAAAAAAACCAACCAAACAAAAATGGTCATTTAGAAAGGTAAATATTTTGCTTCCAGTCTCTACAATTGTGAAAAAAATTATGTTTGTTGTATGCTCCATGTAATATGTAATACCTAAATACATAATTTTACTAATGAGAGGACAGTTGCAGAAACAACATATATTTAAGGTATATAGATTTCAAAATAAGTATAATTATTGAGAATGAGGCAACATATACTGATCAATGTATTGATTCTTCAATGATGAATTCCATTCTAAATGCTTATTTAACTAAAAAAAAAATTGTGGCACTATAAGGGAAACCAAAAGTGACAGAACTGTAAAGAGAAATAGACAAATGCACCATTGCAGCTGAAGACTATAACAGTTTGTCTTGCGGTAATTGATAGGTCAAGCAGGCAGGAAAATCAATAAGCGAGCAGTTTACTTGAATTACACCATAAAGCAAATTGATTTAAGCTGTGTAGAAATAAGATATGAGATAATGTATTCATATGTACAGAATATTTCTAACAATAACCTTATCAGCTTTCTCAAGCTCTGATACTATCAAACATAACTGATATCTGGGCTATGAAACACAGCTTAACAAATTGTGAAAAAATTAAAAACCACAGTTGGAGAAAGTGAATTATTAAATTGCATGGAATAATACACCAAATCAATAATAGAAAGACAGCTAGAAAATACATACATACTTGAGGAATTAAATAAAACACTTTTTTTTGTCGATGTGGGGCTGGAACTCTGGGCCTGGGCACTGCCCCTCAGCTCTTCAGCTAGTGCTCTACCACTTGAGTCACAGCAAAACTTCCTATTTTTTTCTGTTTATAAGGTGCTGAGGAATTGAACCCAGGGCCTCATGCATGTGAGGCAAGCACTCTACCATTGAGCCACCTTCCCAGCCCTACTTTTTAAAATACATAGTTCAAATAAAACTCTTTAGATTTATAGAGCATTTCAATTAAATAAAAAGAGAATGAACAAACCGTGACATTTATTGTAAACAGTTCTTACTATAAAACCTTAAAGAAATAAATTGAACAAAATATGAGCAGGTAGAAAGACTTCCCATGACTGGGGAATAATAGAATCAATAATGGGAAAGTGTTCATATTACCAAAGACAATCTACAACTTTAATGTGATACCCATTAATATGTCATTCTTTGCTGAAATAGGAAAAAAAATCCCAATTCATATGGAAGCAGCAAATGGTGCTGAGAGAAATGATTTTCCTTCTGCAGAAAACTGACCTTGGACTCTAACCCCTCAACCTGTTCCAATATCAAATTAAAAGTGGATCAAAGACATAAAACATGAAAGTGTGACACAACCACAGGAAGGTGGAGGGTAAATACTAGAACTTAGTGCCATAGATGGGCATTTCCTGAAGACAATTCCAGACATTCAAAAAAAAGAGAAAAAACTGACAAATAAGATTATATTAAGCTAAAATTCCTTGCATAGTGAAGAACATTATCACTAAGTATAAAGGACAGCTATATATATATATATATATATGCATATATCTATGCATATATATATATATGCATGTGTATGTGTGTGTGTGCCTATTGAATAATATATGTGGGTATACATGTATAGGTGTGTATATATTTTTAACCATATAGTATATGTATTAGAATTGTTATCAAAAAAGAGGCATTATTTTTATCTTATGCAACTGAGATAGAAAATAATGTTATTGCATATCAAATGTATCATACCACTATTTAATTTCACTTAACAAGACAACTAATAAGTATTGAACCTTTTTTTGTTTTACTCTTCCTTGAAGATCATTTTAATTGCATTTTCTTAATCACAAATACAAAATTAGGTATTATAAAGAAAATTCTGCGATAAACATAGTTGTGCTGGTAGCCTTAGTATGGTCTTGTTTGTGATCATTCAGGTAAGTGCCCAAAAGTGGGATTGGTGGGTTATAAATCTATGTGGAATCTTTTTGAGGAACTTCCATACTGCTTTCCAAAGTGGTTGAACAAGTTTACACTCCCGCCAACAATACAGTAGGGTTCTCTTCTGTCCACATCCCCTCCAGTATCTGTTGTTGTTAGAGTTCTTGCTTATAGCCATTCTAACTGTGGTGAGGTAAAATCTCAATGTTGTTTTGATTTGCATTTCTTTTATGGCTAGAGAGGTTGAGCATTTCTTCATGTGTCTATTGGCCATTCTTATTTCCTCTTCAGAGAAGTTTCTCTTTAAGTCCTTTAGTCCACTTATTAATCAGGCAGTTGTTTCTTTGAGGGTTGGTGGTTGGGGTATTTAACTTTTTGAGTTCTAAGTCTATATTAGATATTAGATGCTTAAATAAGGATACAGGTTGACCCACTGTAACAATGAAATGTACAAAACACTATGTTGAAAATGAACTTTACAACATGGGAGGGGATATAGTTGTAGAGGTGAGAGGGAAGGGATGGTAGGGGGTAAACAAAGGAGGAGGCAACAATGCTCAGTAAGAAATGTATGCATTAACTTGCTCATGTAACTGTAACCTCTGCACAACATTTTTATAATAAAAAGCATACAAAAAATTCTCACAATAATTTTGTGTTTTGAGGATAATCTGGACAAAACAAAAATAAAAACTATTTTAACAAATTTAAAAAGTTTGTTTACCTGTCTGCCTCCTTGCAGGAGTAACTTCATGTTTAACCAGATTAAAATTTTCAGATTTGCTCATATAAATGCAAAGTAGATGTTCTGTACAGGAAAGGGCATTTCTCCACTCTAAATCTCTTCAAAGATCAGATCTAATAATGGAAAGAAACCCAGGAATATAGTAACAAACTATTCCACAAAGGCCAAAGAGTATCCAAAAGAAAATTGAAAAATGTAAATAATTACAGATACAGGATACATTAGATATACATGCCCCAATACAGTTTAATACACAGGGAATCATTTCCTGTCTAATAGCCTCCTCTATAGAAAATAACATAAAATTTTAAGTAGTCATATAAATAAGAATATTGGTTAATCGCTGGGAAGGTGGCTCAGTGGTAGAGTGCTTGCCTTGCATGCCTGAGGCCCTGGGTTCCATTCCTCAGCACCACATAAGCAAAAACAAAAAAAGCAGAAGTGGTGTTGTGGCTCAAGTGGTAGAGTGCTGAGGGACAGCGCCCAGGCCCAGAGTTCAGGACCTACTACCGAACCCTCCCAAAAAAAGAAAAGAATATTGGTTAATCAACAATGTTATTTTTTAAAAAGAATTGTTGTAGATGGGTACTGGTGATTTACACCTGTAATCCTAGCTACTCAGGAGGTTGATATCTGAGGATCAAAGTTCCACTTTTCAACAGAAAAGTCTATGAGACTCTTATTTTCAATTAACCACCAAAAGAACTTATGGCTCAAGTAGTAATACATGAGTCTTAAGCACAAAAGCTCCAGGACACTACTCAAACCCTAAGTTCAAGCCCATGACCAACAAGAAAGAAAGGAAGAAAGGAAGAAAGAAAGAAAGAAAGAAGGAAGGAAGGAAGGAAGGAATTGTTCCATGATGTTTAAAAACACCTAAGAAACATGTGCTATTTTTTTGCATGAATTGCCATGCTCCAAAATAAGTACATTATTTTCTGGTATCCCTAAATCTTGATGTAACACTCTGTCAAACAGTAGTCTTTAGTAATTACAGAATTTAAAACAAAGATTTTTTTTAAATCAGTATTTTTATATTCTAACATTGTATTCCTTCCTTCCTTCCTTCCTTTCTTTTGTTCTTCCTTCCTTCCTTCCATCCTGGGACTTGAACTCAGGGCTGGTGACTATCCCCAAATGCGCAAGTATAGCACTCTCCCACTTGAGCCACAGCTCCACTTTTGGCTTTGTAGGTAGCTTATTGGAGATTAAATTTTCCCAGAAATATCTGGCTGGGCTGGCTGTGAACCAAACCATCAGATCTCAGCCTCCTGAATAGCTAGCATGACAGAATGGAGTCACCAGAACCAGCATATTGCTCTTAATTTAATAGTGTGGACAAATGTTGCTAATTCTGAACTCGGAGTGGATTTTCTGTTTCATCTTTCTATTTTATTGATATATGATCTCATCTAGATTTGAATACTATCTACATATAACTCCTAAAAATGAATCCTCAGTCAAATTTTTTCCTAAATTCTATGCTTGTGTACCAAGCTTTCTAAATATGTGTGTATATATACAGAAAGAAATATGTGTATATATGTATATATGTATGCCTATAATGCATATACATAAAATGATGTATAGATTTAGATATCTACACACATATAAGCACACACACATATATATATATACATACATATATACATATATACACAGAGAGAGTTCTACAAATGCACACATAGGTTTTTCACTGTAACAAAACACCAGAGATAAGTGACTCAATGGAAGAATGATTTATTTTGGTTAATAGTTGCAAATATTCCAGTCTATAATTTCCTGATTCCATTGTTCATGCATGAAGGAGACAAAGCATCATGGCAGACAGAATGGGATGTAGCTGAGCTGCTCATAGCATGGCTATGACACAGAAAGCAGGCAAGAGGAAGAGTGCAGCCATAATCACCCTTTCAAAGGCAGCCCTGAGTGACCTACTTCCTACAACTAACAGACAGTGCTGCTCCTTGCTCATTAGCGGATTAATCCATGGATGAGGTGAGTACCCTCATAACCCAATCATCTCCAGACAACAATGTCAGCTAAAGAGCAAGCCTTCAGCACACACAGGCATTTCATATACAAACCATAATAATACTTGTTCAGACTCATTCTGGCATTATACATAATGTTTTTATTAAATTAATGGATCTAATTCAAGATATATTACATTTAACCTTATGGTTAGGTCTGAATAGCCTAGGTGTTCCTAGATTGAGTCCAGACCAGACTTTAACTTTACCCATCTCACCCTATCTTCTTTGTTGTTGGTAAACCATTAAGCCCTCAGGCCAGTATTTAGAGAAAGGATATGACCTCTTTCCCTGTTTGACCTTTAAGCTTTCTTACCCACCCTCTATACCAGTGCTAGCCTTTCTTAGGAACACACCACAAATACCTCAGCCTCTAAACACAGGTGCTTTTCTAACTATGGCTGGAGGCTTCTCTTGAGGGACTTTTTCTCAAGCTGCGGCTTTAATCTGTTCCTTGGGCCTCGTGATTCTATCACACAGGTCTACATAAACACCCTAAGGATCTAACAGTTTCTCAGGCTCATATTTGTTGTGACTTGCCAGTTGGGTCATCATTAATGAGATATTTTAAATGAATCTCTCAAATGGGTTTTATCGGATGGTTTCCTTATGTTGGGACTATTTTATCCATACGTTGTGGAAGATCTCTGAGGTATTAAGTTGCTGGGACCTGACTTTCCTCCTAAGAGAAGGGTGAGGATAATTTTGATCACTGAGTGTTGTTAATTGGATCATCCCAGGGCCCCAGTCTGCTCCCTAGCTCACAGTGCTATGGAAAAGTGGTGAAATCGTAAAGAGGTGGGAATTGGTGGAAAGAAGAAGCTCACTGGAGGCAAGTTGTTGCCTGTCAATTGGGAAAGAATGGGAAGACTTGAAAATTTCTGTTCGGTCAGAAAAGTTGGTGAGAAGATGGGACTGTGGAAGGAATCTTTTCTGAAGAGTTTAATAATGTGTAAAAGTAGCAAAACAATTACCTTTAGGAGAACAAGAGGATGTCTGGAGGGCATATCAGTAATGGTTAAGAACCTATGACTGGCTGGCTCTAGGGTACTAAAATCAGCCCATTTGAAAAGAGTATGCCCTCAGGGTGTTGTGTTCAGGGATTGCAGCCTAGGGAATGGTTTTCCTTAGATTCCTAGGCTGAAGAATCAGCTCAGCCTGCTAGGCATGCAGAGGCTTGTATCCAAAGGTTCCCAGCTCTCTTTGGAGCTGCTTATGAACCTTGACATGGTGCATATTCTGTGACCCTGGTTTGCAGGCCTGGGAAAACCAGCAAGAAGGCTCATGGAGGCTTTAAAAGAACAGGGAAAGGAAATTCTAGGAGGCTAGGCAATGTGTAGCAGAACCAGGACTTCTACTGGGAGTACAGGCAATGAAGTAGCTGTGAAAGTAAATCGTGAGTTGGAAAGGAGACCTCCAAGGTGTTAAACATGCCAAGAACATGAACTATTTTTTTCACAGAAAGGTGCAGACTTAGTGAGATGAGCCATTCCCAGAGAGGTCAGAGTACTCTGTTCCTAGCAACTTCATAGGAGAGGGGCTGCCCAGGTACAAGGGAGCTTTAATCATGTGAATATGTTTAATACTGGCCTTGAATACACATGATTAATGGCTTCCCTGCTGGGTTCCAGTTTTGCTTTTATCTTATTTTTAGCCTTGCCCCTCTCCTAATACTGGGAATTGGACTTATTTGACATGCTTTCTTAGCTGATATTACAGCTTCATATCTTTGCTAGTTACTTTTAGAAATGGAGTTGCAGAGAGCTTTTGGTCAGGAATTATTTCAAATTGTAATCCTCCAAATCTCAGCTTCCTGATTAGCAAGGTTTACAAACATGAGCCACCAGTACCTGGTTCCATTCCTGCATATCTTCATTTTAGAACATAAGTGACTCTTGTATCTTTGGAGTGGATATCTTCATTTTGATTTTACCTCAATTCACAGATAAAAGATGTTTTGAGTCTCTGAAGAGAATGAATTTGGACTGTTGGCTAATGTCATGAATGTTCAAGCCTTGGGAACTCATAGAAATGGAACAGTTTTGCACTGAAAAATGACTTTTTTTCCTTGGGGACTTGAGGTGGAATATTATTGTTTGTATGTGAAATATCTCTTATAGACTGGGGTATTGAGTGTTGTTCTTCTACTGGTGATGTTGTTTTGGAAATTTTAGAATTCAGAAGCTAGGGGAACAATTAGATCACTGGAGGCATGCTTTTTAAGGTTATAACCTTCCCTAGTACCGTTTTTACTTCCTCTGTTTTCTTTGTAGCATGAAGTGAAGAAGCATCCACCATGTTTTCCTGATACTCAGATATACTAACAACTACTGTACGTACCCTGGGAACCAAGACTAATTAGATCTTTCCTCCCTTCGTTCTGCATAACAGGCATTCTACCATGGCAACACAAAGTTAAATAATATTTCATGTTATCTTTTCATTTCTCACTGATTCTGGCTGTAATTTTTTTCTGGCTGTAATTTTATCAGAAGTGTGAGAATATTTGTAGTTTTTGTGCGATTATTGTATACTGTTATTTGACTACTATATTGTACTAAAGTTAAGTAAAATATTTGTCCTCAAATATTTCCAGGCACATTTTGCCAGAAATATTTTTGTACAACTATCTTCCTTTGATGGTATAGGAATTTATACTTGGCTAATGCTCATCTATACCAGAAAATATATAAAATTACATAATCATGTATATCATTATGATTTACAGAAGAGTATAAATTATAACTTCATAGAAATCATTGTTGAACTCCAAATGAATCGAAGACCTCAGAGTCAAAGCAGACACTCAGAAAACATTACAGGATGGAATAGAAGAAACCCTACGTCTCCTTGGCACAGGTGCCGAAATTTTCTTAGTAGAGACCCAGAAACACAACAAATCAAAGAAAGGTTGGACAAATGGAATTGCATGAAATTGCAGAGCTTCTGCATGACAAAGGACATAGCTAGCAAGATCAATAGAAAGCCCATGGATTGGGAGAAGATCTTCACTAGCCATACAACGGACAAGGGTCTCATATCTAAAATATACTTGGAACTCAAAAAATTAAATCCCCCAACAACAAATCCTCAAAGAAACAACTGCCCAATAAATAAGTGGGCTAAAGCCTTAAAGAGAAACTTCTCTGAAGAGGAAATAAGAATGGCCAATAGACACATGAAGAAATGCTCAAACTCCTTAGCCATAAAAGAAATGCAAATCAAAACAACATTGAGATACCACCTCACTCCAGTTAGAATGGCAAAAATCAAGAACTCTAATAACAGATGCTGGAGGGGATGTGGACAGAAGGCAACCTTACTTCATTGTTGGTGAGAATGTAAACTTGTTCAACCACTTTTGAAAGCAGTATGGAGGTTCCTCAAAAGACTCCACCTAGAGCTCCCCTATGACCCAGCAATCCCACCTTTGGGCATCTACCCAAATGATCACAAACAAGAACATATGAAAGCTACAAGCACAACTATGTTGATTGTAGCATTATTTACTATAGCTAAGTTATGGAACCAACCCAGATGCCCCTCAGTAGATGAATGGATCAAGAAAATGTGGTATATATACACAATGGAATTCTATGCCTCCATCAGAAAGAATGACATTGCCCCATTTGTTAGGAAATGGAAAAACTTGGAAAAAATTATATTAAGTGAAGTAAGCCAGGCCCAAAGAAACATAGGTCCCATGGTTTCCCTTATTTGCAATATCTAGTATATGTATGAGTCAAGCAGGAAAGGTCAGATAATGTGATACTAGGAAAATGAACCCTTAGATATGCATTTAAATGTTTTTTTCCTTTCATGCATTTGTTTCTATCTCATTTTCTTTGTTGCTTTATATGTCCCTCCCCCAAGGTATAACCCCTGTTTTCACTGTATTTGATGTTGGTATAATTTGTGGAGGGGAAGGGAAAAAAACAAATTGTTTAAATAGGGATACAGATGGACCCATTGCAACAATGAGATGTACAAGAGGTTATGTCGAAAAATGAACTTTAGAACTTTGACAAGGGGGGCAGGGTGTAGGGGAAGGAAGAAGGAAGAAGGGGAGGAAGGAAGATGGGAAGGGATGGGAAGCGGAAACAAAGGAAGAGGCAACAGTGCTTGATAAGAAATGTACTCATTACCTTGTCCATGTAATTGTAACCCCTCTGTACGGTATTTTCACACAAAAAATGTATGTTTATATATATATATATATATATATATACATACACAAAACAAAAAGAAAATCATTGTTGAAGTATTTGAACTACTGTGTTCAATCATTTAAGAAATTCTTATTTCAGTAGATGATGTAAATAATCACTTATATTTTATTGTAATGGCAAGCCAGATCTCCTTAGGTATTTAAATGCTAATTAATCCTAAATATTTCCCTTAATAGAAGATAAAAGCAAGTTAAGATGATCAAAATACTTCATGTGTTTATCTAAAAATAAAATAAATCCATTAAATTGTTTTAAATGTGGGTGAGCCAAGAAATGATAATATATGAATTTGATCATGGTACATCATATGTGCATATGGAAATACCACAATAAAATAGCTTTTCACAACTAAAAATTGGTAGAGAGGGGGTTAAGGAGGGAAAAATTTAGACAAAATGATGGAATAGGTGACATTGTTGAAAAAGTAACATTACTTCATGTATAAAATCATACCCCCTCTGTACATCACCTTTACAATAAAAATAATTTACCAAAACCAAAAGAAGAGTAAACCAGGAACATTTTCAATTATTAGACGACATTTTGTTTACTTTTCTATATAATTAGATAAATCAAGAGAAATGTGCGATATCTTAGTTACATCTAACATAAATATCACTGATCATAAAATTCTCTATTTGTGCCTAAATCCATTATGATATCTACACACGTAACAATAACAGTGTTTTATTATTCCTATGGCAGATTTTATGTTTTACAATAGTATATTGCCTTTGTTTTGTTTTGTTCTTTTAAGTAGTATTAGGAAGATATGTGAGACTGTAACTTTCCTTACCTTTCATATTTTAGTAAACTATTTTTTTCTAAATTTATTTGGAGAATCTCAACTTTGTTTTATCTACCTTTGGGAAGGTATTTCAATTGTTAATAATAGAAATTATTCTGACACTGGTTAAAACAGCAAAAGAGACATTATTTAAGACTACTGCAATAATAACACTATAATAGGAAAGGAAGATCAGCTGGTTCATGTGGGAATGTTCCAAATACTGAGGACTTATAATCTTAAGTGGAATGAGCATTTCATTATATGGAAGAGGAAACCTAGTAATTTCTTTAAAAAAAATAATACTAGGTCTTGAACTCAAGCCCTAACAACTGTCACTTTGTTTTTTGCATCAGGGCTAATGTTCTGCCAGTTGAGCCACAGCTACACTTATGATTTTTGGTGGCTAATTATAGCTAATAGTCTCTAGGACTTTCCAGACTACACTACCTTCAAACCACAATCCTCAGATCTCAGACTCCTGAATAGCTCGGATTACAGGCATTACACTGGGGCCAAGCGAGGAGTTTCTGCTAAAGCAAATTCACTTAGTTCTAGCTGGAAGTAGGCCACAATAATCACATGCAAGTTTTTTTCTCACGAATTTAGTATTCTTGCTGTATAAGGACTTCATAGAGACAGAAACGCAAGTTTGAGGCCAAATGGAGACAGAGACTCAGTGTTTCATAATTAATATTTGGTCAAGGACATGGTATTTTTCACAGAGAAGACATAACTCTCTTATTACACTAATTATCAAAGATATTCTTTTAATAGCCTGGTTAAAAGAGCCTGTAGGAATTCCCTCATGTTAGAGACAGCATAAGAAGCAGAATATTAGTGAGTATATTTCTTTCTGATCTAGTAACTTGCCTTCTCTGATGACATATGTGTCATACATGTTACTTATAGAAAAATTATACAGAAGGAGAATATAGGTCAAATCCCCATAGTTTAGGAATGATTTTTGTTCCTTCAGTAAAACAAAATTGACATTTCTCAAGCATTACTGTGACAGTGATCACTGGAGTATCCTTTTGAAGTGCCTATCAGGAATAATTTACACATTTCACCAAAACGTCTACTGAGCAAAGGGAAGAAAGCTGCTGTCTCTTTGCCTCAATTTCATTAGATATGAAGGGATGCTTATATCTTTCACTATAATTTATCTTCTTCTACATCTAGGATAATTTAATTGTATCATTCTAGACTAAAAAGAAATACAAAGATATCAACAAATCTATGACTTTCTAGTAGAAAGTGATAAACAGGTTTTGCAACCAAGGATTTTGTTTACTATTAGTTGGTTGATTTAATTAAACCTTAACCTAATCAGCAGATTTCTTAACCTAGTAGATAATTGAATACACTTTAAAAAAATATACCAGGGCTTGGAAGGTGGTTCAGTGGTAGAGCACTTGCCTTGCATGATGAGGCCCTGGGGTTCGATTCCTCAGCACCGCATAAGCAGAAAGAGCCAGCTGTGGCGCTGTGGCTCAAGTGGTAGAGCGCTAGCTTTGAGCTGAAGAGCTGAGGGACAGAATCCGGGCCCAGAGTTCAGGCCCCACGACTGACAAAAATAAATAAATAAATAAAATAAAATAAAAATTGCTGAGGCTGGGAAGGTGACTGAGTGGTAGAGTGCTTGCCTTGCATGTATGAGGCCTTGGGTTTGATTCCTCAGCACCACTTAAACAGAAAAAGCCGGAAGTGGTGCTGTGGCTCCAGTGGTAGAGTGCTAACCTTGAGCTGAAGAGCTGAGGTACAGCGCCCAGGCCCAGAGTTCAGGCCCCATGACCAACAATAACAAAAAGATAAAAATGCCTACACTTTGCCTTCTAGCTGATAAACAGAAAACAAAGAGACAACCTGTGTGTTTAAAATCAGTAATCTCTTTTGCTGTATTAGTTGAAGCCTACAAGTTCTGTGACAAATTCTCAGAAAAGTGTGACCTTCAATAGAATGCTTTATCTTGTTTAGTATTGTAGCACTACAGAATTTAGCAATCTACCATATTACTGGGTCAGAGGGAATCATGTTGAGTGGGACCTTTTGTTTATGAATATATATTGTTTAAGTAGTCAAAGGTAATTTTATGTTTTGTAGCATGTGCTTTGTTTATTTTCCTTATTTTGCTCAGATCTCCTGAACCTATTTCAAATTTCTTTGTTAATTATGTTACAATTGGCTCTATCTCTCACAGTTAATCAAAAATGTTTTGTAATGATCTATTCACAAACCAAATATAACTGCTTAGGGATAAAGTGAATAAAATACAGTCTAGCAGGCTAATCCAAATAATTACATGTATTTAATATTAAGAGAATAAGGTTTCATAAAAGAAAAGAGTCAAGGACAAAGACTAAGTATAAATTATGTTGTATACAAGTACTGTTACCTTTATCCTTGCTTAAAACTATCTGTCCACAGTTTGCATCAAATATAAATATATATATATACACATGCATATATATATATATATATATATATATTCCCATATAACAAAGCTGTGAAGAATATACTGAGTAGAACTTCAATGAAAGTAAATAAGAAAGAAAAACAAAAGCAAGAACCAGAGGAAAACAAGTCTTAGGAACCAAGAGACATTCAAAATAGAGAGGCTATTCTGGTCAAGACTTCTCAGCCTTAGGAACAGGATTCCTCTCTAAACTGAACCAGTAAAATGAGGCAAAAAAATCTTTGTGTGTGGGGGGGTGGTGGGTAGGAGGTGTGGAAGGTATTCAGCAAGAGGCAAGAGGCTCCAGAGGTCGCCATAAAACTCTCAACTTAGGATGCTGAATCAGACTATATAACCAGTTATCATGTAGCTGTCATTACTACTTAAAATTATTAAGGCGAAACAAAAATATCAAAGTCTAAGCAGCACATGGTATAATATACTACTATAAAATTACACCATTTTTCCCATATTTTGACCAAAATAAGTAACAGTGTTCAGGTATCTATGGAGACATGCATTAATGCATACTAATCTTGCTGTAAGATAACTCGATTTTAAATAATTCCCAGACAAATTAATTGTACATATTTTTGGAGGTGAGTACATTTCAGTTTTGATATATCTTCAAATACTGGTTATAAAATTACTTAGTACAATGTAATTGTACAAAACAGTTGCAAAGTTTTATATATATATATATATATAATTTGCCTGTATGAGGGCTTAACATGATATGAAAATGGAAAATATAGAACCATAATCCATAATGTTAGATATAGTTTAGAATTAGATTCAAACAAATGTAGACAGTGAGTTCAGCACTATACAGTAGCGGTAAGTAGTAGTTTGTAAAAAATAACGTTGTATTGGTCAAATGTTTATGCAACAAAATCTGTATCTCTCCTTATTTTGTGACATATGAAAAAAAGCAATTAGAGATTGCAACTGAATTAGCAATTATAATTTAGCTAGACAATTTAAGTTAAAAATTGCTTTTCTAAAGATGTATATGTGTGTGTGTGTATATATATATATATACACACACATTATATATATATATATATATATATATATATAATACACATAATTGTGGAGCAGGACATTGTTTCATAAGTAGAAAAGAAAAGCTATAAGAAAAAATGTGGGTAAATTTCACATTTATATTGTATTCCAAACTTTGCTTCACCTAGAAACACTGATATGAGATGGAAAATGGCAGTTATAAAGTAGGATAATGTATTTGCAATCTGATAGCTAAGAGCTATGAGTTACAACCAGAATATAGTTCAAATTTTCTACCTATGAATAATAGAAATTTAGACACCATAGTAGGAAAACATGGAAACTTGAACAGTACTCAATAAAAAACATTATCTACAGACTAGCAAAAAGATAAGAAGGAGCTTTACCTGGTGAGATTTTGGCATTAAACTTGCACGAATCCCATCAATTTCAATTCCTCGAAGGACTAAAACTCCTGCCACTTTATTTCTGCCACTTTTCCCAAGTCTTGAGGCAGTTTGCCCATCAACCCTGCATCTGAAGTTCAAGTAGTCTCCTTGAGGCAGAGAGTTGCTCAACAGACTTACCTGCTGTAGCAGTTGTATATCTACTGCTTGTTTTTTTGTGTCCTAGCAAAAGAACTTAATTACAGATAAATGACAAGAATCATGATACCAATGTTCTATTGTTAAGCCCATTTCCTGAGGTACAGGAGAAAGGCTTGCAGATGAGGGGTAGCACCTGCTCATGCCTCCTGACACCACAGCTGTGCAACCCTGGCTCACTCTTCCCCTGATTTTCTTACTCCAAGGGTCACTTCCATTGCTGAAGGAGAGCATGGCTCTACACCCTATTGTGAGAGGAAGAAAGGAAACCCAGCACCTCTGCATAAGTAGGGTTGTTCCACTTCCTTCAGGGGTACTGTTACCTTGTAAGAAGGTGGAAATTGTAAAGTAGTGGCATCTCATTTTATACAAACAGAATTAAAGTGAATGAAGGATAAAATATGGACCAGAATGAATGACAACTGTTGCTCTAATTGGATCAGATCATCATGTTAAAGTAAATTGACATCTATAACTCTGTCTACTGAAATATCATTCATAGATGAATGAACATGAACAAAACATTGCTTAACAACATTTGATTAAGAATCAAACCAGAGAAGAGCTGATGGTGCCATGCATCTTGAGTCAATCATGTAATCTCAGATATTCAGTAGAAGAAGACAAGAAGATCTTGAATGTGAATCCATGGCCATAGGCAAGAATAGGAAAGACTATTACAGAAACAGAATACAAAATATAGAAGAGCTGGGGTCAAGGGTGATAGAACGCTTGCCTTAAGTTCAGCATGTACTGTTTTTCAATCTGAGTGCCACATGCACAGAAAAAGAACAAACAACTAGAATTTTGTATATTTAAGCCATGAGTTATTATAGCTCAACAAATATATAGAAATATACTGACTTTAACTGCTTGGATTTATTCTACAAACATATCACTGGAAACCAGAATGGAAATACAAGAGTAACATCCTCCATGGTGAGGCAGTCTAAAACCAGTCAGTATGTAAGTGGAAATTTTGACATCAAGATAATGGTGAAGTGGGTGGAGGATGAAGTCTGTAGGTATTAGAAGGGATTATGGCAGAACTTCCAGATTCTTAGAGTCATTTATATTCTTGCAGTCACAGTGATTACAGAAGAGTCAAATTGTTAAAAAAA
>NW_012267355.1:435090-436617 GCF_000151885.1 Dipodomys ordii
ATCTTAGCTATGGTAAATAATGCTGCAATAAACATAGTTGTGCTGGTAGCTTTAGTGTGGTCTTGTTTGTAAACATTTGGGTAAATGCCCCAAAGTGGAATTGCTGGGTCATAAGGGAGCTCTATGTGAAGTCTTTTGAGGAACCTCCATGCCATGCCTACTCCGGTGGAGTCTGCTTAGCATGGAACACCTGCTTTCAGACCTGAGAATGGGGCTTCACAGAAGCCTATCTCTGAGAATGGGACTTCACCGAAGTCTACCTCAGAGAATGGGGCTTCAAAGAGGCCTACCTCCTGGAAAGGCTGGAAAGCCCCTGGGAAAGATGTGTTTCTGTTCCTGTTTTTCTTTTCTTCACTGTATAGGAGTGCCTATTAATCTTTTACTGTTCCTGCTGCTTATTGTACTTACTCATGCTCAACATTCCCTTATGCAAGGCTCTTTCTTGAAAGTGTTGACAACTCCAACATCTGATGAGTGTCTTGAGAATATGACTAACTCACCAGAGTTAAGTGCTACCCTGAAAGCCCCTCTTATGGAGGCTAGTAGACAAGTCATAAGTAAATATAAAAGTATTGGAGGTTTCATGACATCACTTCAGCAAAAGAAATTGTAAGAGATTTACAAGAAGCTGTAGGCACGGCTAGAGCAGAAAGAGTGTATGGCTACTGGAGACTTTCCTTTAATCCTAAAGCATATACAATAGATTCATATAGATAAACTGTAGATAAGAAAGATGTAGAGGGATATTTAGACCAAAAACTAAATAAGATTCCTAAAAGGTTGGTAGATGGAAGGTGACAATGGCTTATCAGAGGAAAATGGTGGCATCCTCCATTATCTAGAGGACCCCAGAGACTTCCCCCAGATCCATAGCCTTTAACAGGTGTATATGATAAGGATGGCAACTGTTGGGAAAACTACTTAGGAGAAAGAACTTCCTATTACTCTCTTTCATTTACTGAGAGACTTGCTAGATCTAGGCCTCCTTGGTGCTTACTATCAAAGAAGGAACAAGAAAGATCTTATGAGACAGTTAACGCCTCTATGGAGAAGAGTAAATGATTATGTGAAAGGGTTACAGAAAAGACACTATGAGCTTATATTTGATATATGGCCAGATTTAACTAAGTATACTAAATATCATGATTTTTGGCCACAAATTGGGGACCCCCTAAAAGAATGGCAAAGAAGCACAATTGCTTAGAAAAGATTTAAAACGTATAAAATACAAAACTAAACAAAAGTAACTATGAAGTACTAGAGTTCAAGCCTTTCTGTTCAGCACCTTGCCCATATGCTCTGGTTAATGGTTAATTGGTGATAAACATCGAAACCAATTGTATTTCTTAAAAATAGAGGTAAAGCTGAAAACAAGTGCCTATCGTCATAGCTCGTCATCCAAAAAACAAGATCAGGCGACCAGCTGGTGACCACCTAAGAACGAAGCCTTGCAGCAAGATTGTGTAACCTTTTGCCCTTTCTCATGGAGACTTTTGCTATAAAAGCTTGTTATCCTCTGCATTAAAT
>NW_012267355.1:437082-448795 GCF_000151885.1 Dipodomys ordii
TATGGCTAGTGAAGATCTTCTCCCAATCCGTGGGCTTTCTATGGATCTTGCTAGCTATGTCCTTTGCCATGCAGAAGCTCTGCAACTTCATACAATCCCATTTGTCCAACCTTTCTTTGATTTGTTGTGTTTCCGGGTCTCTATTAAGAAAATTTCAGCCTGAGCCAAGGAGACCTAGGTTTTAAATTTCTTTTAAAATTTAATTTTATCCTTTTTATTGTGTTTAAATAGTTGTATATGAGGATTTCAATTCAACATATAAGAACAGTGCATCTTGATCAATGTCAGCCTTCCATAATTCTCCCCATCTTTCTTTATACTACCAGAGCTCTCAACTTATGTGATTCCATTCACTTATGTATGTTGAATACTATGATTGGATTTACTCACCCTTTTTCTATCCATCCATCTACATTCTTCCCCTTGACCCCACCCACTCCAACACTTCAAGCTGCAGCTTCCTGGTATTCATTTTGTTAGACCATTCATTTTGTTAGTTGTTCCAAGGAGTTACATTCTTGGAATCCTCTGTGTATAAAAGTTAAAGCAGGTAAGTGTACCTTAATCAAGAGACAAACTCGAACATTTTTAAATGTGCAACACTAAGTGGATACAAGCTCATTAGGATTGTTTACAAGATAGAAATAAAAAAGACTAGGAATTTAACTGCATCCATTAATAATTAATGCTAATTTAATTCTATAACATTTGAATTTGTTTTGTAAGGACTAACCACTTTTTCTGACATGATTCTCAGTCTACTACTTTCAGTTTGATCTAAAATGCTACTTTGTCATATAGCATATTAACCTAAATCTCTACCAGCTCTGCTCTCTTTGCTACTTAGTTCTATCCTATCAAATAACATTTTTATGGTTGTATAATTTTACAGCAGTGTAATTTTTATAATAGGCTAATATCTGTTAGGGACAACTGTTTTCATATTGTTATTCTGCACCAATGTTACCT
This sequence comes from Dipodomys ordii, assembly GCF_000151885.1. Classification (NCBI taxonomy): domain Eukaryota; kingdom Metazoa; phylum Chordata; class Mammalia; order Rodentia; family Heteromyidae; genus Dipodomys; species Dipodomys ordii. The sequence goes on from NW_012267355.1 coordinate 438,052, forward strand.
TTGCTTCTGGGTTTTCTCTCATAGTTCTGGAAGAATATTTAAATAAAGCATGTCAAATTTTACCCTCAGATGGCATTTCATTGTGACATTAGATCTACATATTCATTCAGTGAAAGCTGTATTTTCACTATATTATAACTCTCTACATTTAATAAAATGTCTTTATTATCTTCAGTGGTGTTTTGCCATATTCTCCGCCTGGTTTGGTGATATATTCCTATAATTAACTCAGGAGGCAGGGACTAGGGAATTCTGGGTTCAGGGCCAGCCCAAGCAGAGGTACCAGATCTTATCTCAAGCACAAAATAGAAACAAAAGGACTGGTAGGTGTCTTAACTTATAGAAATATTGCTTAGCAGGAAGTAGTGCTATAGCTCAAGTGGTAGAGTGCTAGCTTTGAGCTTTGAGCTGAGGGACAGCACTAAAGCCCAGAGTTAAAGCCCCACGAACGACCAAAAAAAAAAATATTGCTTAGCAGGTTATAGATGCTTGGTTTCATCAGTCTTCTAAAACAAAAAAATTATCATATTCTCCACAAAATCCAGCATATCCTTAATTATATCCTACTTGCCATACTAGATTCTAGTTTAAATGACATCTTTAAAATAAGCTTTTTAGTATTTTCTGTTTTTTATTTGGCATGTAGAAAGAGACTATTTTAAATATTTGTAAATATCACCTTTGTACAACTTAAATGGATATTTACATATCTGCATATATCTGTGTATATACCATTTATATATATATATATACCATATATATGCACATATATATGAGTGTGTGTGTGTGTGTGTGTGTGTATTTTGTAGTACTGAAGTTTATACTTTTGTGTTTTCCCTAAGTTTAAACTGAAGTTTAAACTTTTGTGTTTTCCCTAGTCCTTTGTTCCACTGGTTATTTTGAGAGGAATTCTTGCATTTGCATGAGTCTTAATAATTTTTCTATTTTATGCTTCTTTTGATAGCTCAGGTGGTATGTACAAACAGCCTTTTCCAAAAAGATGGAGTGTCACACACATTTTTTGCCTGGACAAATCTGGAATTAGGAGCTTCCTGGTCACTATATCTTGGTTGACAGGTGAACACCACTATATCCAACTATGGCGGAGAACTGGTTACAAGAATTTTTACTACAAGGTGGCCATAAAAGAAAATCCACCAGATCTCAGTCTCTAGACAAAAAACTAGGATTACAGGTATGAGCCAATAATACCAAGGCAATTCAATATAATTTTAAAGATTAACAACAAGATATATCTTGGAACTGGAAACAGTTCAAGTGCTAGAGTCCTGAACTACAGAGCCAAGCAAGAGCTTTAGGCTCTCAGTTCAAGCCCCAATACTGGTACATATGCAAAAACAAGCTATTATCTTAATATCATCAAATTCTAAGCCCTATCTTGTGATTCACCCAAATTTCCTAGTCAGCTGTTCCTTTTCTTCTATTGGTTCACACTTAGTTTTATTTTTTTTTTCTGAATCTGTAGTTTACATTTTCTAAGTACAATGAATCACTTAGGAATTTTATGATAAATGTTTTGAATTATAAAAAAAGATATATAGCTTTCATCTAAATTATGAAACAATTCTACCACTTTTTCAAGACAAGATTCTACCACAAATCTAACCAATATGGTGAATGACAGGCCTCTAGAGGAATACAAATACATTTTGTATTATTAGAAGTATGTTTGGTATTCTTTCCAAGGAGATTTTAACTATGTGTGGAAGGGACACATTGTGAAAATTAATTAATTTAAAAAATGTAAAGATGATTTTTCTTGTATTGAAACTCTGTGTATTTATGGTAAAATGTATTATATGCCCAAATATTTTTTAAGTGAGAAATCTGCCATGAACATACTCATGCTATGTTTGTATACATACATATATGTACACACATTGAAATCTATTGTTTTTTTTACATACCATGTTTGCCAAATAACAGTCCCATTGACTTTCAAAGAATCACAAATTTTAAAATTGGTGATTTTTAAAATTTTTCTTTATTAAATATACAATGATGCATGAAAATATATTTGGCAAAATTTGAGTAGGATATGATTAGAGGGAATGTGATTGGAAATTTATTTTATGGATGTGTATCTCAAGCACTTCTCTCTGCCCCCACTCTTCTATTCTCTGAGATACATTGGATTGCAAAGATCAAAAACAGATCTGCTTCTTCATCCAGATGGACATGAAGCTGGAATGTGATGGGAAAGTGAAATGTGTCTGAAGCAAGGAGCCTTGGAGAGCAGAATTTGTAGTTTCTAAATGCTCTGGATCATTTGTCAGTTCAAAAATATGGTAGTAGTTAAATTAAGCAAGGTCCTTGAACTAAAACAGGATAGTATGATAATGCCTTTGCTTGTTGTCACAAGTCATCACATCCAATAATAATAATTAAGAATCTAACTTCTTGAATCAAACTTCCTTCATAAATTTCTAGTTGAAATTGTATTGTAGCAAAACTAAAGCATAGAAATTTCTTTCTTATCAGATCAATTTGAATCTTGCTATGATGACTCAGTTTCATGAAGTAGTTGAAAAGGCATTGTAGCTGTATGTTAAGCTGTAGGTAAAACATAACTAAGAGCACATTTCTCTGTAAAATCTCCCTTCACCTTGCTTTTGGTTTGTTTGTTTTAGCTCTGAAACTGGGACTCAGTGGGACACAAACTAATCAACTGAGGCTTTCACTCATTTGTTAACACTCTACCAACTGAGCCACACCTCAATCTAAAAACAAGGAACTTTTCCTATAATATGCCATTGGCTGTGTCCACACAAATTTTGAAGAAAGAAACCAGTAGTGATCTCAGTGTTCTTGAAATAATTCGAGTCTTATAAAACAGAGAAAGTTCAAGACTGTAGAGTTGGAATATGTCTTTTTGCATTGCTTCTAGAACATATTCATTCATTCACTCATTTACATTCTAGCTATTATCTGTCTATCTATCTGTCTGTCTATCTATCTATCTGTCTATCTATCTATCTATATCTGTTCATGAATATGTTATCCATCATCTATTTATTTATATGCTTATTCCAGGTTTGGATATCAGGGTCTCTGACTTGTTTTCCTTGTGATATATCACTTTAGTCATGCCTTCAGTCTGGCTTTTTGCTCAGTGTGTCTTGGAGATAAAGTCCTGTAAGTTCATAATGCAGAGTTCATTGAAATCATGAATTTCTGAGAATTTAGAAATGTGAACCATCGGTTCCCTTAAAGACATTCATGTTTCAAGAAGACATCTCCATAATTTCCAAGGAATATCTTTCTGGACACATTTGGTTGACATACAATCAAAGGTTTGGAATCAGAACAACAAGAAAGGAGGAACATAATCTCCTTCTATCTTACATACACAGAGGAAGTGTGTCTCCTCTTCCCTCATTTAACCTGTTTCTCATTGAGTATGTTGATATTTACTATGCAGTATTTATGAACAATTCTGTCTCTGATCCAGAACAACTTGCTGTGCCCACATATGACAAAAATGACATATGAAAAACAATTTGTATCTCATATTTAATATGAATGGATACAGAACTAAATAATTCCATGAAGGTATGATTATTTCTTGATTGCTAGGAGTTTCAAATGTGTTATGCATTTTTAAATGCTCCTAAAGCATAGTAAAATAGAAATGTTCATGACTAGTATATAAATGTAACTTAAAAGAGTGCCCAACAAATTACAAAGGGACTGGTGGTTGCTTTTAACATTTCTGCTAGGAAATTTTAAGAATTAGATGAAAAAAAAAGAAATTCTCCATGAATATTTTCTACATGACATATTTAAATAAAATTTAATACCAACACAAATGTGACCCTTTATTTTGACTATTCCCTGTGAGAAATTATGCTAGTAATTTTTATAGATTTTTTTATCATACATACAATTAACCTCTATGTTAACCAATGCATTACTTTTCAATTTTTCAGTCTACAGACCTGAAACAAACCTTCAAATCTTTTACAAGTACTCCATCTCCTTTTATGTACTTGACTGGATTGTTCTGTTGACATTTTTGTTTCTTTGCTAATAGTTCCTAAAATCTATCACTAATTCACTAGTGGATTGATTTTTTTTTTTTGACAGTGCTCAGAATTCGACTTAGGGCCTCCAGCTGGCTAGACAAGTAGGCTTCCACTTGAGATCTGTCCCTAGCTCTAAGCGAATGTAAATGCCTCCCCACAAAGAACAAAAGGCTCAGTGAGGCAAAAAGCTTAAGTGAATTTACAACATTTTATTTCCAACCATTAGCACTGGGCAGGGATGCAACCCAAACTCATCTCGAGGCAAAACTGAATATTTCATAATCTTGAGTCCAGACATAAAGATTGTCTTAAATTCTTCTTGTTTTCTTTTTCATACAGAATTCTAAATGTCTATCATGCCTGTTGTGTAGAGAATAGTTTGTGCTATTTTATAATGCAAAACATTTTTTTACTTATATCAGCTCGGCTAAACAACACACACACACACACACACACACACACACAAATCAGTGACTTTCTCTCCATCCTGCGCTGACTGAACATGACAGATTTCTCAGAATTGCATGTAGTGGAAATTGTTATAATTAGAAAGAAGTGAAAAATGTCAGGATTTATATGATCAATATTTCTCCCTCCCTCCCTTCCTTTCTCCCTTTCCTATTTCTCCCTCCCTCCCTCCCTCCCTCCTTCCTTCCTTCTTTCCTTTCTTCCATCAGATAATTATTTTAATTGCTAAGTGATTACTCTTCACAGTGCTGGGTGCCATATGCTGACCTTGGACGTCACTTTCTCCAAATTATATTCTGTCTAATTTGAATTATGACCTGGAGGTCTGTCAATGAATGACTATAATCTGAGGAAATGCTACATATACTCTATAACTAATTAAAAATCTTTAGTACAGACACTTGTCCATAGATACAGTAATTCCAGTCATTGGTAGCTACCACCTCTAACCAGCAAGCACAGGATGCAACCTCATTATGTAAAATAATTGTGAAATGTAGTGGCATCGATATAAACTTGGAGAACATCCAAACATAGTCATAAAATGTGATAATTGGTCATGAGGATAGGAACATAGTAAAATTCAAATTTACACTGATAATTTTACAGTACAAGTACCTTTCCTATGAAATTTAAAATAATCTAAAAATGCATTTGAGTATTATCAAAAATTAGAAAAAAATTCCATTGGATTTCAATTCTTGCTATTGTAAAATAGTCTAGGTTGCGTTTTATTCAGGGGTGTTATATAAGTGGATTATAAGTCACACATTTATTCAACACATCAAAATACATAATAGTATAATGTGTTCAACCAAATAACCATTTGCAGACTCTTACTAAATATACTATAATGATGTCATTAAATTTGTAGAATCTTAGCAAAACATTAAATAATGACCTTATCAAAGTATTTAGACTATATGTTTGAATTCTGAAAAATAAATTAAAAATATTGACAGTATAAATAAAACATATTTATGTGGAATACATACTTTTTGTTCTGCACTAAATATGGCAGAAATGTTTCTGCATGTAAATAATTTGAGGATATAATATCCCATGCCCTGTTAATTTAATTTGTTTATATCACACACAAAAAATTTCATGAGCTGACTCTTTAAAATTAATGTGAAGACACATTAACAAAAGTGATATTTAATTTCATTGCTTAATGTCACATACTGTTTACACAGTCCATGGAAACATTTATGTAAAGAACAACTAGATTAATATTTAATTAAGGGTGGTTTTGAAGGTAGACTAAATAACTGATATAAATACCAAGATGTTTTACAGGTTTTCTCTATATACTAACTAGATTTTAATGCTTCAAAGTGCTATATTAGGGAAGAATGTGATTTTATGTTTCATTATTAATAAAAATGGAAATGATTAAAATGAAAGACATTGAGCTGGGTGGCAGAAGCTTATGTAAGAGTGTTTGAGTTTACATCTAAATAAATTGGCCCTACCTGGTTGAAATTGAATGAACAATTTCCTTTTTCATTGACTCAGGGGTCTTCTGAGTGACTTCATGGTAGACAAGGCTCTGGATAACAATAGAAGCAAGAATCATTACCCTCAGCATGCTTGTGAGCCAACCCACACAGGAGGATGAGATCCAGAAGATCACAACCCAAAGTATGCCTGGAAGAAAAGTCAGAAAAATTGTATGTCCAAAGTAACAAGAGTGTCTTAAGGAGTGGTTCAAATGGTAGGGTACCAACTGAGCAAGCAAGCCAAGCAATCCTGAGTTCCTGTACCACACACAGGCGTATATACACACACACACACACACACACACACACACACATCTCAGTTGCATAGAAATGTATATACACATTTCTAGACTCTTCATTCTTTATCATTAACTTATCTATCCACCCTGCATCAACAAATATGTCTTGGTTTCTGGAATTGTAGTGAATTTTGAGATGAAGAATTGTGATTTTAGCTTTATTCTAATGAAGCTCAGACAGTTTAACTCATGTAGTTCTATTCTTTCCATCTTACTTTTAAAACATTAAAACCTTTATATCTCTATATATTTTGAAAATGAAAATATATTGTTAAAATTAACATTTTACTGAATTTTAAAGTCACTATAGCAGCTAGTGGGTAGAAGAAGGGCAAATATATATTGATGTATTTCTCATATAAACTTTCTTATTTATTACTGATTCATTGAATTGCTGCTTATGTATTCAACATCTATACGTATGTATATATGCACATTATTTTATGTAATTTCCTTTTAGATCAGTTAAGAAGATTATATAAAAAGCTGCACTATCTTTTGCATTAATCGGATGATTCTATTTCTTGTGTGATATTATTATGTGGTTGCATGTGTGCTTGCTTTATTTAATTAGCAATCTGGCATCACTTGCTTTTAGCCTGGAGAAAAAAATATCTTTTAATATTTCCTGTAGCCAACTAATTCTATCGCCAGATAATTTCATCTTTTGTTTACCTAGAAATATCTGTGTTTGGGCTTTTATGTTGTATTTTATCATTTTTTCCCCCAGTAATCTCATTTAAACTCAGGGCCTCATGCTTTCAAGACAGACACTCTACCACTGAGCCGTGCCTCCAGCCTTTCTCTCTGCTGATTATTTGTGAGATAGCATTATCTTTCTGACTTAGACTATTTAAATGCCACATCTTTCAGTCTACCCATTGTACCTGGATGACAGAGGTGTGCCACCGCTACCAAATGCCTCCTTTAACATAGAGTCTCATGGACTTTTCCACCTGGATTGGTTGAGAGCTGAAATCATCCCAATCTCAGCTTCCCCTTTAGCTGGGATTGCAGGCATTGGTGCCTGGCTTGGCTACAATTTTATGATCATTTGAAAGAATATTTTGGTAAAACGTTTTATTTTTATCTTGTCAAAGGCAATTTTCCAAGGCTTTCTGGAGACCTGGATATACTTGACTAAGCTTTTCACAGAGAAATTTCGATGATAATTATATGTTTTCATTAGCTTTTATAGTATTGTGGACCGAACAGAGGGACAATCCTGTATTAGTCATCTAATCAGACAACTACATCCTTTAGTCCAACTTACATTGTATTTGATACCTAAAAATTGTGGCAAGTTGCTACACAGTTTAGAAAAAAAACCTAGAAGAAGGGAGTAACAAGGGAGCTAACAAGTCGTGTGAAAAATATATGGGTCCATATTTTCCTATATTCAGTAACTTCTTATGTTTTTAGATTTTTAATTATACTTACTTTTATTATAATGGTGATGCACAAAAGGATTACAGTTCCATAAGTCAGGTAATGAGTACATTCCTTTTTGGACAGTGTCACCTCCTCCCTTGCTCTCCCCCAGGTTTTCCCTTCCATCCCGCACCCACAAGTTGTATAGTTCATTTTCAGCCTGGTGTCTAGTGAGGACCACTGCTGCATTTTTTCACCCTTTTCCCTCCATTTCTCTGAATTCCCTTAGACACTCCCAAAGACTGATACGTGAACAGCAGAACAAAAAGAAAAGAAAAACAGTGAAAAAGAAAAAGCCTCTTGTTTCCATTTCCTGTAATTCATTTTGAAAAATATTATTTCATATGACCATATGCACATAGACATTGTGCCTTTCTGTTCCTCTCCTTTGGTCTCACTGTGATATTTTTAATTTTTAAAAGTTATTCTAGAAACATGTATGGGAAGGGATGGGAAGGGGAAACAAAGAGGAGGCAACAATGCTTGATAAGAAATGTACTCATTATCTTGCCCATGTAATTGTAACTCCTTTGTTACACACAATAAAAAAAATTTAAAAAAATAAAAGTAACATATCTTTATACATCATTACTCATGCTGCTTATTTGCTGTTAGATTTAGTCTTTATTGTGTATTTCAAAAGTAGTTTTCATTTATATGTAAATATTTACTACCTTCTGTACAGTTCTTTCAGTTTTGAACTTTTGCAAACTATTTTTATTAATCATTTTTTCTCTGTTAGGTTTTTATTGTTGTCTTTTCATTGCTACCATTTAATTGATTATTTTACATAAAATTAAATATATGCTACCAAATATTAGTGCAATATTGTTACTTGTGTTTTGGCATTTTACTTTGGCATTTACTTCTGTCTCACTGGATATTAATCTGTAATTATGTGTTATGAGAATATTATGGGATATAATTTTAATGAGCTTATATTGCTTAGGTTTTACTAGGAGAGTTTCCCAACATTTTTGTAATAGCTAAGTGGGGACAGTTTAACTCATATCAAAAATCTAGAACTCTCTCTTTGGTAATTTTCTTAGTGCTAATGAATATGACCTTATTTGCTGCATTTCTCATCAAGTTTCATGTGGATTCTCTCTTTCCATTGTTTTTATTACCATGTCAGGCTCACTCTGATATGGAGATGTACATTATTCTGTTAGGTTTGATTTTGTGTGTGTGTATGTATGTGTAGAAAAACTGGGGCTTGAACTCGGGAACTCCCATTTTTCACTTGGTCTTGTTCACTCAAAGTTTTCATTCTGCCAGAGCTCTACTTCCATCTTTTTGTTAATTAATTGGAGATAAGAGCCTCATGGACTTTTCTGCCTGAGCTGGCTTCAAATCATTATTATCAAATCTCAGCAAACCTAAGTAGCTAAGATTAAGGCTTGAAAGTTTAGGGGCCACAAAAGTGTAACCTTTCTTAGATCTTTAGCTCATCTACATCTGCCCCACAAATTTATGGCTAAAATCTGTTGTTAGTCAGAATGGTCTGCCAGATACATCTGCCAAAACTTTGCTGCACCACACATGAGAGAAAATGTCAGAGCAGTCAGAAGTACCGGGAATCCCTGTACCTTTTTGGTTACTTTGCTCCAGTTTTCCACTCACTCCTATTTTAGTGTCTATTAACACAGAAAAATATTTTCTCTCTGGAAGAAAATTACATTATCACTTTGTTATCTTAGTTCTTTCTTCAACAAATTATAAATTTGATGATTTAAGTAGTCACTGTATTTGATGTTGGTATAATTTGGGAAGGGGAAGGGAAAAAAACAAAATGTTTAAATAGGGATATAGGTTAACCCATTGCAACAATAAGATGTACAAGATACTTTGTTGAAAAACAAACTTTACAATTCAGGTGGGGGGAGGGGTGTAGTTGTGGAGGTGGGAGGGAAGGTATGGTAGGGGGAAAAAGGAGGAGGAGGCAACAATGCTTGATAAGAAATGTTCTCATTACCTTGCTCATGTAACTGTAACCCCTCTGTACATTATTTTCGCAATAAAAACTTATTTAAAAAACTGAAATATATTATGTTACAGTTATAGAAACCACAAAATTGAAGTCAAGTATCAACAGGGATGGAAACTCTCCAGTGGTTTCACAAGAAATTTAACAGGCTGTGTTCCTTGGCTGTGACCTGTCCTGTACCACCAAACAGAATGTTCTAAATGATCAATTATTTATGATCCAATCATGCATTCTATTTACTCTTTGCGTTGTATGTAATATATTCAGCACAGTAATCACTCCAGAAATAATGTTTAATAAACAACCAGCATGCTGTGTAAAGAGTAGCTATGTTTTTAGAGAACATCCAACACTACAACAGAACGTGTCAAGTGAAGGTAGGAGGCCCTCATTTCTACAGCCCCATTGAGTCTTTCACTGACTTAATTGGCTAAGATCCATTAACATAAATATGAATGATTACAGATAGTATATTCTTTTTTTTCTTTTTAATTTTTATTTCTTTATTTATTTTTCATTGTGAGAATACCTACAGAGGAGTTACAGGTACATGGGCAAGATAAAGAGCACATTTCTTTCTTTTTTTGTTGTGAGAATACCGTCAGAGGAGTTACAATTACATGGGCAAGAGAACGAGTACATTTCTTATCAAGCATTGTAGCCTCCTCCTTTGTTTCCCTTCCCATCCCTTCCCATACTCCTCCCCTCCCCCCACCTTATCCTCCCACCCCCACCAAAGTTGTTAAGTTCGTTTTTCCACATAACGACTTGTACATCTCATTATTGCAATGGGTCCACCTGTATTCCTAGTTAAACAATTTGTTTTTTTTCCCTTCCCCTCCACAAATTATACCAACATCAAATACAATGAAAGTATGGGTTATACTGTGGGGAAGGGACATATAAAGCAACATAGAAATCATCTTATAAATATGATAGGAAAATTGCATTAAAGGAAAAAAAACACACAAAAAAACATTTGAATAATTATCTTGGGGTTCATTCCCCTAA
>NW_012267355.1:449089-451653 GCF_000151885.1 Dipodomys ordii
TGCTGGGTCATAGGGGAGCTCTATGTGGAGTCTTTTGAGGAACCTCCATACTGCTTTCCAAAGTGGTTGAACAAGTTTGCACTCCCACCAACAATGCAGTAAGGTTCCCTTCCAGACAGTATGTTCTTGATGGTTCTCGGTGATGAGAATTAGAATTCACACCCAGAGAACAATGAATGAACTGCAAACCTTCTTCATTCACTCTTCCAAGAAATGATGAATATTATAAAATAACCATGTATAGTTTATATGTGATTGCTGTTAATATTAAGGTTATGTTAAGTTTATTCTAAGATTGCTATGTAATTGCTTTCTTTTTGTAGTTTTTGTTGTTTCCTATTTTCTTTGGATATTTTATTTATGATCTAGGTAACAATTCAGGGTAAAAATAATCATATGTAAGTAATCTATAATTGGTATAATGTTAAATAAATACAGTTTCTTGGTCTAACCAAATGAACTAATGTCATACAGAATTTAGTTTAATACTTATGAACACTCACTGTGTTATAAGTTCCTACACAGCTCTAGAAATACAGGGCAGAATGGGAAGAATTGATATCACGAGCTTAAGGTATTTGAATGTATTGAATTACTTGCTTGTACCCATGTCTAATTAACTAAGATAGGAAATGAAAATAATATGACTAGCTACCCATTCTAAGTTTAATTTTTCTGATATCAAAAGAGAAGTTATGAAAATAAAGATCTATTATGCAATTATGTTGCTAACATTAAATATCATTTATTGATTTTTTAAAGCTGAAATTTTTATCTTATTTTTACTTTTGACTATTTTATTATCTTTCAGTAGTTGTACAAAGGAATTCACTATATTCAGTGAATACAGTGCATAATGATCAATATCTTTCCTTTGAACATTCACACCCATTTCCCCCAACCCACCCTTTTCCTCACTTTTCTTAATTTTTAAGTTATATATTGAATTTTTGCCACTTAACAAAGCAGTTTATCTGCACAATGTATCTTATTCTGTGTCATTCCTTCAACATCTTCACCCTCCCTTTAGCCTTCCTCTTCCCTTATTTTTCTCAATTCTGTGGTATGTATATACAATTAATTACTTCTTGCATTTTCTCCCTCCACTTGCAAGTACTCATTTCCTGTATTTATTTTATTGCACTTTGTCGTCAATTTTCTAAAGAATTATATTATTTTGGGGTCTCCCTACATTCTGTTTCAGTTAATTCATTTATTTGTTTACTTATTTAGTTATAGGCCCATTTTAGCTACCACAAATGAGAGAAACCATGTAACCTGAGGTTCCCTAGGACTAACTTACTTAACTAAGAATATACATTTGAATATATTTATAGTTGTAGTTATCATAGTACATTATTTTTGCTTTGAGTCAGGAGAAAAAACAAACAGAACATTTTATTGTTTACCAAAAATTTTACCAGTCAGAAATAACAATCACACATACAAAATAATGGCAGTGAAGCAATCACTTGAAAAATAATGAAAACTCAGAGAACTAAGTCAAGAAAAATGTTAGTAACTCAGAATAAAAAATACCTTAATATCCCTGCAGAGAGCAGGCAGTTAAATATATTATAGTATGTTATTCCAAATCATTCAGATCTTGCTACTAAAACATGACAATATTGGTTTTATGTAAAATATAGATATAAGAAGTTGAGCTCTGAAAAAAATCTCAAATATGTCTGTATAATAAAGTTTATTCCAAAGAGGGAAATACAACAGTTTGCTTCATATGATCACAGATAAAGACGGAGAGTAATCTAAGATATTTTCTCAATATTTAATTGACTAATGTTTGAAGCTAAATTTCCTGTAGCAATCAAAGGAGGTAAGTTTTGTAAAGGCTTGTTTAAAGAACTATTATTAATATTAGTGGAATCATTAAAGAAAGGAGTAATTTGCAAAAGAATCCACTAGTGTTTATAATTACTTATGTGGATTATAGTTATGCTATAATTTTCACATAGTGAGTGGAGAAAAATTCCTTGTGTTTCTTTTAGATAAATGTAAGGTTAGAACTCCTATAAGATTCCTATTTTATTCAATTATATTTACATAAATCTACCTTAAAATTAAATTTTTTAATATTGATAATGACTCTGACCATTTAATCAACATAATAAGGTAATTAAGCCAGGTGCAGGTGGCTCATGCCTTTAATGCTAACTACTTAGGAGACTGAGATCTGAGGATCATGTCAAAGCCATCCCAGGCAAGTAAGTCTGTGAGACTCTTATCTCCAATAAACTATCAGAAAACTGGAAGTGGCACTGTGGCTCAAGTGGTAGAGCACTAGCCTTGAGCTGAAGAGCTGAGGGACAGCCCAGAGTTCAAGCCCCATGACCAACAACAACAACAAAAAAGAAGTGTAGGGGCTGGGAAGGTGGCTAAGTGGTAGAATGCTTGCCTTGCATGCCTGAGGCCCTGAGTTTGATTCCTCAGCACCACATAAGCAAAAAGAAAAAAGCCGGAGTGGCACTGTGGCTCATGTGGTAGAGCATCAGCCTTGAGCTGAATTGCTGAAGGACAGCGCCCAGGCCCCATGACCAGACCAAAAA
>NW_012267355.1:451703-473858 GCF_000151885.1 Dipodomys ordii
GACCCAAAAAAAAAAAAAAAAAAAAAAAAAAAGTCATTATTTATTATTTTCTTCATTAGAAAGGGAAAAAACCTTGGCATTAAAACCCACTCTAATGTATCATTGACTGAATATCTTGTCATAGTTTATTAATGCCTCTAGATTTCTGTACATAAAGTTCTCTTGGATAGACAATAGACAATTATGATAATACAATGATATTATTAACTTACATCATTTACCAATTCTGCACACAAGACTCCACTAGGTGCTGAAATTGTTTCTATTGAATCTCTGGACACATGAATAGTCGTGTGATGGTAAACTGGATTTTTATGCAGTGTTTTCAATATTTAGTCACAGATAATACATCTTCTCCAGTTGTGAATCTTGTGAAATCAGTTATGAAGTCTCCAACTGTCAGTGAATAGGGTTCCAGCACAGTTAAGGAAAGCATTAGCATAATAGAAATTAAAAAAATCCAAAAGAAATGGGGCACAGGTGGCTCACATCTGTAATTCTACCTACTCAGGAGGCTGAGCTTTGAGGATAACATTTCAAAGCCAGCTGGAGAAGGAAAGTCAATGAGACTCTCATTTCCAATTAATCACAGAAAAAGCTGGAAGTAGTTCTATGGCTCTAGCACACTAGCCTTTAGTAAAAGGAGCTCAGGAACAGTGCCCTGGACCAGAGTTCAAGTTCCAGGCCTAGCAAAAGAGGAAAAAAGAAAAAGAAGAAAGAAAAGAAGGAATGAATGAAAAACGTAGAAAAGAAAATCCAAAGAACTGTATGGACCAATGTTCGACAAGAAATATACTCTTTACTATGTAACTGTAACCCCTCTGTACATCACTTTGAAAATAAAAGTAAAATTAAAAACAAAAGAATTGAATGGAAAGAAATATAAATAAGAATTGTATCTTTGCTAGTCAAGGTAACCTATATTCCTTTACCTCCCACAGATGCTTATATGGATAGATAAATGATCATTTATTTTAGTTTCAGATTCTTATTTTTTTGTTGTTCTAAGAAGGCTAAAGTCCAATTTTTTTCTCACATTATATTCATCCCATTATAAATCCATACTATATATGACTTGGGATAGCATAAAAAACAAATTGAACATCTCACTCCACTTGTAAAATTATGTAATATTTGAATCTCTGCATGGACTTAGTTGGAAGATGCATAAAGATTGACTCATATGTTATACACAATTTTAAGTGCTATTGGATCACGCACACACACACACACACACACACACCCCAAAGGAGGGCTGTCTTACATAACGCAAAAGAGGAAAGATAAATCCCAGCTCTTGGTTTCTAAGAATTTTAGAACACAGTCTATTGTTTCTGGACCAGTGATGAAGCAAAAGACCATGGCTGAGCCTATAGAGGAGAGCAATGCTGTTCACTTCAATCCATATAGGAAGTAGAGGGGAAAAATGCCCACGGACCAGGTACAAGCTCCAAAGTCATGCCTCTAATGACCCACTTTCTCCAATTAACTTCCAACATTTTCATGACCTTCTGAAAGGACAGCATCAGCCAGGAACTACATGTTTAACACAGGAGACTGTGGGCTGGGGGGAGAGGGCATGCACTATTCAAATTATAACACCCAAGATAGCAATGGGTATGTGATAATGGAATAGATAAAGCAAATGTTTTAATTCAGGAACCCAGAGGATAACAGTTATCAAACTATTAATTATCTAACTATTTGTGAATGGCCAGGTTAGAGTGGTAGTCAAGTCATTATGATCCATTGCATTTAAGGAGATTGCTTATAAAACATATGTTGGCCAGGAATAAAACAAGTGGTCAGCTTAAAATGCTACTAACTTGTTGACCTTCAAAAGGACTAAGAATAGTTACCTCTAGTGGTACATGCCTGTAATCCTCACTACCCAGGAGACAGAGATCTGAGGATCACTGTTAGGAGGCAACCCAGGCAAAGAAAGCCAGCGAGATACATTAAAAAATAAAAATAAAAAACTGATGATGTACAAAAGAGTTACAGTTTTTTTTTCTTTTTTGCTTATGTAGTGCTGAGGAATCGAACCCAGGGCCTCATTCATGCAAGGCACGTTCCCAGCCCCCCAAAAGAGTTACAGTTTTATAAGTCAAGTTTTGAATACATTTGAACAGTATCACCTCTTCCCTCATTATCTCCCAGTTTTTTCTCCTCCTTAACCCCCTTTCCTCATAAATTGTATAGTTTTCAACAGAGAGTTAAGTGAGTATCACTGCAGATAAAGTTTACCCTTTGTCCTACCATTTCTGTGCTTGCCCTTACTCTCCCCAAATCAGATATATTTACATACAAGACAGAGCATATAGAAGTAAAAAAAAAAAAGAGGAAAAAAACA
Source organism: Dipodomys ordii (assembly GCF_000151885.1). NCBI lineage: Eukaryota > Metazoa > Chordata > Mammalia > Rodentia > Heteromyidae > Dipodomys > Dipodomys ordii. The sequence goes on from NW_012267355.1 coordinate 454,057, forward strand.
GAAAGAAAACAACAACAAAAACGCAGAAAATAAAATCCTTAACCACTATAAACTCCAGAAACATAGCTATGGTTAAAGTGGTGGAACACTGGCCTTGAGCACAGAAGCTCAGGGACAAGGCTGAGGCCCTGAGTTCAAGTCCCAGGACCAGTACAAAGAAAAAAGGAAGGAAAAAAACTACTGTATTAAAATAGAGGATCAGGAGACTGACAGCAATTATCATAATGAAAAAGGTATGAGACATTACACAGTCCTGGATAGTAAGCTACAGATAGTAGAAGAGACCGATCTCCTGAAAGAAGCATGCTGTGATTACTGTGTAAAGTATTAAATTTTTTTCCCAATCCTTCAGGGAGATATCTAACAATGCACTTTGACTGCTCAGGTTATTAATGGAGTCCTGCCCATGGTTCAGCTTAGGCCATGAATACACTTGGTATTTGTGTTCATAATCCCTAAAAGTACAATTGAGATTGATGTACATAGTCTTTGGTACAGCTTCCCCATTTATTTCCTTGTCTGAGATAAGATTTCTTGATAGCAGAAGACAAGAAAGAGAGACTGAAACTGCCATTCTATCATGTCCATAATAGAACATAATAATGCACCTTGGACTAAGTAGAGTGAATGAACAAGGTGCTTGAAAGATGGGGTAATTATGGTCTCAGTCATCTCCACTTGATTCACTGAAGGAGAACCTACAGAATGTAGAGGGATTTGAAGTTTGACCTGGGTCATTTACCAGTTCAGAGAGGCTAGGCCCAACTGCTGTTCTCATATGTAGTTTTTGCTATAGCAGACTATTAGGATCTTTAGTGTCAGATTTGATCAATGTATTTTTTGTTATCAGAAGAAAGGATTAGAAACAGCTCATATTTATATAGAACATTTAAAATCCACCTTTATCATTTCCCACATGCAGGTTCTACTGCCTCTTCTGACCCCATCATTTAAGAGTACTAAGAAATTTAGACTATTTGGGTATGTCATAAAATGTCAGAATGATCCATTACATTTAATACTTTTAAGCTGAATGATCAAGAAATACCTGACACAATAGAGGCCCTAGTAAAGACAAGTACATTCTGGAGATCAACCACTTAAAGGTAGACACATCATGTTTACTGCAAGCAAGCTACGTTTCCCTTCAAAATCTCCATAATCATGCAGATGGCTAAACTGACACTGCAACTAGTATATAGTAATTGAAAATTTAATTTTCAAGAATGAAAGTTTTTGGCCGGGCGCTGGTGGCTCACGCCTGTAATCCTAGCTACTCAGGAGGCTGAGATCTAAGGATCGCGGTTCAAAGCCAGCCCGGGCAGGAGAGACCATGAGACTCCTATCTCCAATAAACCACCATAAAACCGGAAGTGGTGCTGTAGCTCAAGTGGTAGAGTGCTGGCCTTGAGCTGAAGAGCTGAGGGACAGCGCCCAGGCCCAGAGTTCAAGCCCCACAACCAACAAAAAAACAAAACAAAACCAAAGAATGAAAGTTTTATGAAAGAGCTGAAATAAATAATTTGAAAACACAGTATTTGCATAATTTGTTTTTCTAAACAGAAAACATTAAGATTTGATTCCTTGGTTTCAAAATGAGTCTCTATTAAATTATACATTTTAATGACTTGGAGTCTCAGACTTTCCTGGCAGTTGAATTTGATTGCTTATGGTGTTAATCAATGTATAAAATCAACTTCAAATTCCACTCAAATTAGAATTGCTTGAAGGAATAATATTGTTAGAATTAAAGATTCTCCAAAAGAAAATAATTAAACTGTTAAAAATCTTTGGCAAAATGAATTAACATGGTGAATTATTCTAACTTTGCTGCAGTTAAGCGATTTGATAGCAGCTTTTGTGCATGTCAAAAATAATGGATTAATATGTGTAGAATATATACTTTTAAAAACCTAATTATTGTCAGTTTGATAGGCTAAGCTAATCACAGAAAGCAGTAAGGGTGATAATTTAAACTGAAAGCAATTCCCAAATAATTAATATTTTGTTCAATAGTAGCTTTTCCCAGCACCTTAACTTCCTTATTGCATTTTTCTACTCTTTAGGTAAAATGTGCCATAATTTACATTTCACTCATTTTTTAATCAACTTAATTGTTGAAATATATTATTTCCACTAATTGTCATATGTTTTTAAACATTATTCTTTTTTTCCAATTTTATCTATTAACTCCTGATTTTATCTTTTATGATCCTTACTATACACAACAATCATCAAAATATTTCAAAAATTGTCTTTTGAGGAAAAAAGAAATTATAGTTTTAAATCACTAAGAACAAATATGTACATTAATTACCTTTATATGTCCATCATTGATGTAATTCCATCACAACTTTGATGCTATGTAGATACTTATTTATTTATTTGTTTGTTGGTTGGTTGGTTGTGGGGCTTGAACACTGTCCTTGAACTCTCCATCTCAAGCCTACCTCCCTACCACATGAACCACAGCACCACTTCTGGTTTTCTGGTGTTTTATTGGAGGTAAGAGTCTCACAGACTTTCCTGCCTGAGCTGGCTTTGAACCACGATCCTCAGATCTCAGCCTCTGAATAGCTAGGAATACAGGCATGAGCCACCAGCACCTGGCTAGATTTCTTATACATTAATATATGTTTATAGCAACTTGTAACAGAGTTTACCAAAACAAACATTTTGAAGAATGTGTTTGCCCTGCACCACCTGTTACAAAGGCATACATTTATGTAATGTAAATGTATAGTCTAATCAATATATGAAGTTTTCTAAATTAATAAAATTTAGCAGTTTATCTAGTTCATGTCACTCAGCAGCTATGCTCTTTAAGTCATGAGGCATTTGGTTGGAAATAAAACAGAGAAGCAAAGATTCTCAATTCAGGACACAATCATTTTGGGGAGGTGAAAATTACCTTAGAAAAGGAGGAGGCTGCAATGCTTGGTAAGAAATGTATGCATTATCCTGCCCATGTAATTGTAATCCTTCTGTACAGTATGTTCACAAATAAAATAAAATAATAAAAATAAATAAATAAAAAAAGAAATGTACTAAAAAAATATAATCATACCAAAGGTAGTGATAATTTTCTTCAGTTTTCTTCCCTTCATTACTGTAGATGGTTAAAAAACATCTTACACTGTTGTGTAGAGTACAATGTAAAATGTCCTACTGTGTGGATTTTTAATTAAATGTTCTCTGTTTATAACACATTATGATTCTTCTTTATGAAGGAATCATATCTCTACTGAAAGCTATTTTAGAATAAGACCATTTAGTATGATATAAATTTTAACTTTGGGTAATATTTACATTTTATTTATGATATATTGTAATTTATAGACATTACTCATTTACAGATGTCTGGGACTACTTAAAAGAACAATAGAAACTGGTACCATTCTCAACTGAAGCAGGCACAGGACTAGTCAACATACCTAAGGCAGGATTTTTAACAAAAATCAATTTATGTATTTGATTTTGGTACCTGCATCTTGTATATACATTTATCTAATTTGGGAAGAGGAAGGGGAGTAGCAAAATGCTAAAACAAAGACCCAGGATGACCCATTGCAACAAAGATGGATACTCACAAGACACTATGTTGGAAATGACCTTTACAACTTCAAGGGGGAAAGGGGGGAGGAAAAGGATAGTAGGAGAAAAACAAAGGAGGGGTAACAATGCTCTACAAGAAATGTACTCATTACCTTACTCATGTAACTGTAACCCCTCTGTACCGTATCTTACAATAAAATAAATTTAAAATAAAAAAATCAATTTATGGCTGTTTTCAAACACTTAAAATTAAGAATTTAAATAGTTTTTCAATATGATCATTGGTTATACAATATATTACAATGAAATTAATTTGCATTAGACATTTTATATTTGCAAGTTAAATATTCTTAAAAACTGAAAAAATATGGCTGGCTTCTTCCTTCCTTCCTTCCTTCCTTCCTTCCTTCCTTCCTTCCCTCCCTCCCTCCCTCCCTCCTTCCTTCCTCCCTTCCTTCCTTCCTTCCTTCCTCTCTCTCTCTCTCTTTCTTTCTTTTTTCTTCTTTTTTGCTTTCTTTCCTTTCTTTCTTTCCCCTGTTCCTCTGCTTTGCCCTGATGACCAAGCTCTGACTGAAAACTGTCAGTTAAGAGGGAAACTCCCCTCCCCGACAATTTCGCAATTTGAGTGATAACTGTATCACAGTTTGGACCATTTCCAACACAAAGACATTTTTAATGTCTTTTCAAAAATGAAGGAAAATCTATTTATTTACATAAATATAAGTAAGTAGTTGGTTGATCTTTTTAGATTAAAAATTCTAGAGAGTAAAATGAGTTTTCTTTGTTGTGGCAGTAATCCTTTTGTTTTTGTGCATTTGTAATCTGTCTTAAATGTTCAGATTTTTAGAGCATACTAGTTATATAGTATAGGAGTATATATATGTGTATATATATGACTGGAAAATCTCTTTTGAAGTAACATTAATCAATGATTTGTAACAACACAGAAAATTCATGTTTCACAAAATGCTTTTGGATATTTTTCATATGTATTCTGCCTATTTTATAGGAAATGTTTAGTCAAAAGCAAATGTAGCATTTTTGCAAAATTAAACAAAGGAGAGTGCAGAAATAACCTCACATCTACTCTTACAGAACAAACTCTAAATAAATGAACAATACACAGCTTTTTATGTTTTGGTACTATGTTTTATTTCTTCATATACAATTTGAGAACAGCCTGAAGTCAAGTAAATAGGTCAGTTGTGGAGTTATGCAGCTTCTGGCCCTTAGTCAATACATCTCTCAGCAACATCATCCTTCAAAATGTTGCCTTTTTATTGACAAGTGTATTGATTTTCTGATTAATGTACAACTCTTTTATTGGCATTTGCTACAGCAGACATAATTTTCATGTTTGTATGATCAATAGTTCCATCACCACTGAGATTACCCACTGTTAGTCTGAATAGCTATAACTGTAGGGAATTGTATATTTCTTGATAAATCCAGGAAAGACATTGTAAATATTATCAAAGCAAAGAAGATGGATGTTCTCTATAGTGCTCGATTATATTTTCTTCTCAAATAAAGGGGGAAAAAACAGAAAACAAAAGCAGCAGGAAAGAGAATCTTGAAAGCAATTCTCTACAGAGGAAGCAACTCAGTAAGTGCTGTTGATCTAAGGCTAAACAGTGAGTGCATATGACATTTTTCCCATATTGTAAAAAAAATTATCAGTCTAAATGTGTAAACCGTTCTAATCAAATCTAGTTACAGGAAGGTTAATCTATGATGGTAACAGTAATTATGAGATCAGTAACAGTTACCCATTAAATACAGAGCCCAATAATGATAGCTTAAATATGATATAAATGTGATAAATTTGTACATAGAAATTATAAAATTTTGATTTTGCTTAATATATGTTTTCCCTCACTATAGTAAATGAGACATAAAGATCAAGTGGGGATTTATTTTAGGTTTCCAAGATTATTACCAAATAATACCAATCATTATTAACCAGAATACCAAAACTTTAAAGGAAAATGTCACATAATTCTATCAATGTTAAAAGAACATGAGCCACATTTTACCACCATTTGTTATTGAAATAAAATCCTGAGACAATTAGATATCTTAAGTCTTTATATTTGTTGGGAAGACGTCTATGGAAACTTCCAGTGAATGTCTCACTTAACAGGATACCGTAAAGAGTGGAATTCCTATCTGATCTCATGATAAAGGCTTATTGTAATCATTCAGAAGTGTTATTCAAGAATCAGACTGCAATATCACAAAACAGCAAAAAATTGTAAGGAAGTAGAATAACATGGAAAAAATTATATTAAAGTAAGCAAGAGCCAAAGAAGTATAGGTTGCTATAGGTTGCAGTTTTCCTCATTAATGGTAGCTATAATTTTCCTCTAAATCTACAAGGAAACATACTTAAATGGGTGTGTGTATGTGTGTGTGTGTGTGTGTGTGTGTATGTGTGTATGTGTGTGTGTATGTGTGTATGTGTGTGTATGTGTGTATGTGTGTGTATGTGTGTATATGTGTATGTGTGTGTGTGTATGTGTGTATGTTGTGTGTGTGTGTGTGTGTGTGTGTGTGTGTGCTCACACATTGAGCACAAAGGAGGAGATGAATAAGAGCAGATGTCAAAAGCTCAACAGCTATGTGCATATGACCATATTAAATCATATGTTATGAAATAAACTCCAAGAAAAGGAAACAAGAGTTCTTCCTGTTTTTGCTTTCTTTTCCTTTTGTCTTGCTTGTTTGTTTTTATTTGGGAGGGTAAGACGGCACAGAAAGGTGGAACAAAGGGTGAATATAAACAACAGTGGTATTCACGAGACAATATGTGGAAAATGAATTGTACATCTTGTGAGTGGGAACAAGAGGGAAAAACTGGATGAGAGCTAGGAAAGGGGAGACATGGTTCGTAAAGAATTACACTCATTACCTGACTCGTGTAACTGTAACTCCTCTACATATCAGCTCTACCATAACAATCAAAACATAAAATAAAAGGTACACATAGCATAAAAGGATAGATCATAATAAACATTTTATTATTCACAAGTAATGAAATTATCTGTCATAACATAGTACCACTAGCTGTATGGTACTTTCTAAGTGAGAAATCTGTTTTTTACAATCATGGAGTCTAGAAGTGTACAAATAAGTTGCATTCAGAAGCACGCTTTGCCTGCCACTCACATTCTCCCTCCTCCCTTCCTCCCTTCCTCCCTTCCTCCCTCCTTCCTTCCTTCCTTCCTTCCTTCCTTCCTTCCTTCCTTCCTTGTCTCTCTGTCACTCTTTGTCTCTGTCTGTCTGTCTGTCTGTCTGTCTCTCTCTCTCTCTCTCTCTCTCTCTCTCTCCACAGTCCTGGGGCTTAAACTCCAGGCGTGGGCAGTTTTCCTGACCTTTGATGCTCAAATCTAGTGCTCCACCACTTAAGACAACTCTACTTAAGCTTTTTTTGGTGGTTAACTGGAGATGAGAGTCCCACAGACTTTGCTGTCACGGATGGCTTCAAACCATTATTCCCAAATCTCAGCTTCCAGAGCAGCTAGGTATAGGCATGAGCCATTAGTACTTGGCAAAATTTAGTCTTTAATTTTTAAGAAATACCAATATCAGTCCTTTAATAATGAGAAACATTCAGTATTCACATACACTATAAAGTAGAGCAAATATGGTGTGAAAGTCATGATAAATTTTAAACAATGGAATTGTCTTAAAAGTAAAAATCATGAAAAGATTAAGAAAATAAATTAATCAAGAAAAGTAGAACTATTACTTTGAAACCACAAAAACCTAACTTCTAACTCACAGATTTTTTTCACTGAAAAGTTGTATTTCCTTATTAACAAAATACATACAGCCATTTCAGACTATCAACTTGAATGATTTCCATTATATCCACAGAGATTAAGATAATCCTTGCATTACAAAAGGATAACAAATAATTAAAATATTTGCCTTATAATACAACCAATCTATACAATTCATCCTTTCTAATTGTCTAAAATTATCAATCAGAAATGGTAGCACTTTTTTTTTGTATAAAAACCTTTCCTCTTCCTAAAACCCTGAGATGAAAGGTTATTAGTGTAATAAAACTGGAACCACAGTTCTCATGTCTGCATGAAACTGCAGCTATGAGTTTTAAAACTTCTTATAAGAAATGTGCAACTTGTAAAGCTGATCAGTTAATAAATAATAGTCATATTCTTAACTTTTGAACAAATTTAAAATGACAAGATCAAAATGCTAAAACTAAGCTATAATCTATATTTTCTATTTATAATAAATTCATTGTAAAAATAAAAATAAAAAAATAAAAAATAAGTTCATTGTGATGCAAGTGTTAAATTCTACAATGCCTTCTTAGAAAGGGACATGATTCCTGATACTCTCTCCCTTATTTCTAATTATCTTTTGGCCTAATATCATAGATATCTTGTGAAATCTCTTAAAATTTCCATTTAAATATTATTCTACTTGAAGATGTATAAAACCAGTACCATCTGTGGAATTCTAAATGCCTTTAATGTCTCTCAACATCTGTTGAAATACAAATAGTCATAGGCATTACAGCTTCTGCTTTTCTGTAACCTAAATACGAAGGGAATGATAGTTCAGTGTCTTCCTGAGCTGACATACAGATAAAACTTCAAGTCAATATTTATTATACATGTTCTCTAAAATTAGGTTTAACGTGTTTAATCATTATAAAGACAATGGATTTTGCCCATATTTACGCTAGTTATTCTGTTATTTGTTGGTCAAAATAGCATATATAAGCAACAAATCTATGTACCTGAAAGATTTTCTTTAAGCTAGATTTTTTTTTAACCTAATGGCCATTCCAGGCCATGAACAATCTGTGATGGTCTCTGTCTCTGCCCATCTGAGAAATTTAGAAGAGCAGCACATTCAAATGGCTTTCCCTTCCCTCTAACTCCTATCTGGCACTCTAGATTTCTAAAAGGTATTGCCCTTGAATGTCCCTAGTAACTTTTATTTGGTCAGTCATGGGGCATGAACTCAGGTCGTGGCAGCTGTCCCTAAACACTTTTGCTCAAGGTTTACATTCTGCCACTTTGAGCCACACTATCACTTAAGATTTTCACTTAGGACTGTCCTGCCTGGGCTGGCTTCAGACTGCAATCCTCACCTCTCAGCCTCCTGAGGAGCTCGGATTACAGGTGTGAACCACCAGAGCCCAGCTCCCTCAGTAAAATTTTACATTTATTTCTACAGACACATGGTTACTAATACTGGAAGATCGAATTAGTTTTCATTCCTAAGGAAAATGGAACAAATTAACACAATTTCACTGCAACAAACATACCTCAGAACAAAGGTTTTTGTTTCAGATTTCACCTTCTTACAACTACATATGGATCACTATACAGGTCCTCAACACAGTTCCAAGCATAGGAGATTGGGTCACTCTTGTACTCAACATTCTCTAGTAACTCCTTATTTTATTCAGAGTAAAACTCAAGGCTTTACATTTACTGTCAAGACCTTAAAAGATTTACCATATTTTTCCTGTGATAACCTCTACTTTTGTTTTGTATTGTTTTGTTTAACAAATTGTATGTACTTTGAGAATATTGGCTTTGCCTGCCTGCTTTATTTTTTATCCCTGCAATCTTTTCTCCATAGGTTATGAACATAATGAATTCATTCTACTTACAAACATGGAGTTTTGCAAACATGGTTGTACATATCTGTAATTGTTAACCTTGGGAAGCTGTGACAGTAAGATAGTTAAGTTACTACACTAGAAGTGAGATGATCTTGTCCCAAAACTAAATGAATAAATAAAACAAGATAGGAAAACCATGATTGAAATCTGATGTTTTGTGTTTTCTTCCCTGCTCAGCCTTTTAAGTACTAAATTTGCTACTCCTTATCTCTCAGGTGCCTTTTTGTACTCTTTAATTTTCTCTAGTCTATCTCCTTTTCCAATAGCATTTACTATTTTTTATCATTGCATATACATTACTGATTCCATTCCTGTTTCTCTCACCACATATATTTAGATCCTATAAGTGCATAAAACATTGATTGCTTCACTATTGGTTACCTATAATCTAGAAATGTGTTTGATGCCTCAAACAGATTCAATAATCATGAATAAAATAAATAACATTAATATAAACAAGTTCTCTTTTGGCCCTTTCTATAAAAAATCTTCAACAAGTGTCTTAACTTGAACCAAATCCTCCTTCTTCTTAATGCTTCTATAAAGAAGCACAAACTGTGGTGGTTTTTTTCTTTTACTTCTTTTTTATTGTTACCATAAGGGGCTGTACAGAGGGACTGCAGTTACAAAAGTCAGATGAGTACATTTCTTCTTGAACAGTGTCACTTCTTCCCTTATTTTCTCTCAGTTTTTCCCTCCTGACCCCCTTCCTCCACAAGTTGTATAGTTCATTTTCAGCATAGCATCTAGCAAGTGTCACTGCTGTATTTGTTCACACTCTATCCCACCATTTCTGTGTTCCTCCTTTCCTTTCCCCCAAAAGATAACCTTACGTACTAGACAAAAGGTACAGAAACAAAAAACAGTGGCAAATAGAACAAAAAAAAAACAAAAATTCTCTTGTTTCCATTTCTTGGAGTTCATTTCAATAAACATCATTTTATATGATCATATGCCCAGATTACTTGAGCCTTAGTGATCGTGTCCTAAGAATATCCTCCTTTGGTCCTTCCTTGCATGTGAATGTTTAAAGTCTTGTATAATTTATTATATCTAAGGATATATTTTTTGTCTTTTACCATCCACTGCATTTATTTGTAGATTTATAGGAACATTGTAGTCACAGAAAATGAGGGAAACTACAACTTTTTTTGGGTCTGGCTTACTTCACTAAAAAAAGCCAACAGAATGGGAGGAGATTCTTACTAACTATATATGAGACAAGGGCCTTATATCTAAAGTATACTTAGAGCTCAACAAATTAATCCCACCCCTAAAAAATCCTCAAGGAAACAAACACACATTAATAAGTGGGCTAAAGACTTAACAAGAGACTTGTCTGAAGAAGAAATAAGTATGACCTATGGACACATGAAGAAATGCTCAACTCACCCTTCAAACATTACACGAAGGAATAGGAAAAATCCAAGGTGTCTTGGCACAGGCTGAAATTTTCTTAATAGAGAACCAGAAACACAACAAATCAAAGAAAGGTTGGACAAATGGGATTGCATGAAATTGCAGAGCTTCTGCATGCTAAAGGACATAGCTTGCAAGATCAATAGAAAGCCCATGGGTTGAGAGAAGACTTTTACTAGCCATACAGTGGGCAAGGGTCTCATATCTAAAATATACCTAGAACTCAAAAAATTCAATCCCCCAACAACAAATCATCTAAGAAATAACTGCCCAATTAATAAGTGGGCTAAAGACTTAAAGAGAAACTTCTCTGAAGAGGAAATAAGAATGGCCAATACACACATGAAGAAATGCTCAACTTCTCTGTCCATAAAAGAAATGCAAATCAAAACAACATTGAGATTCCACCTCATCCCAGTTAGAATGACTATAATCAAGAACTCTAATAACAACAGATGCTGTAGGAGATGTGGCATTGTTGGTGGGAGTGTAAACTTGTTCAACCACATTGGAAAGCAGTATGGAGGTTCCACAAAAGACTCCACATAGAGCTCCCCGATGACCCAGCAATCCTACTTTTGGGCATTTACCCTAATGATCACAAACAAGGCTATACTAAAGCTACCAGCAGAACTGTGTTTATGACAGCATTATTTACCATAGCTATATAACCAACCCAGATGTCCCTCAGTAGATAATAGATCAAGAATAGGTGGTATATTTCCAGGTGCCAGTGGCTCATGCCTGTAATCCTAGCTACTCAAGAGGCTGAGATCTGAGGATCTCAACCTTGGTTCAAGGCCAACCCGGAGAGGAAAGTCTGTGAGACTCTTATCTACAATAAACCACTAGAAAACCAGAAGTGGCTGTGGCTCAAGCAGTAGAGCACTCGCCTTGAGCTGAAGAGCGCAGGTATAGTGCAAAGCCTAAAGTTCAAGCCCCATGACTGACAAAAAAAAGAAAAAGAAAAAAAGAAAAGACAGAAAATGTGGCATATATATATATATATATATATATATACAATAGAATTCTATGCTTCCATCAGAAAGAATGACCCTGCCCCATTTGTTAGAAAATGGAAAGACTTAAAAAAATAAATAAAGACTTAGAAAAAATAAATAAAGTAGGCCAGGCCCAAGGAAACATAGGTCCCGTGGTTTCCCTTATTTGCAATAACTAGTATATGTCTAGCATAATCTTACCAGCCAAGTAGAAAAGGTCAAAAGCTATGCATATATGACCATATAAGATGGTGTTAAGCAAAATGAACCCCAGAATAAGAAAACAAAGTTTTTTTTTTCTTTGTTACTGTCATTTTTAAAGTATTAAAATGTATTATGTGAGTTTTTTGTTTGTTTGTTTTCTTTTGTATATTCTTCTCCCATGGTATAACCCCTGTTTTCATTGTATTTGATTCTGATGCCCTGCATCTTGTATATACATTTTTCTAATTTGGGGAGGGGAAGGGAAGTAACAAAATGCTGAAACAAGGACACAGGTTGATCCATAGTAACAATGAAATGTACTATGTTGAAAATGAACTTTACAACTTTGTTGGGGAGAGGAGTCAGGAAGAAAGGATCATAGGGGAAAAACAAAGGGGTAACAATGCTCCAGAGGTAATGTACTCGTTACCTTACTCATGTAACTGTACCCCTTCTGTACAGTATCTTTACAATAAAAAAACATATTTATATAAAAAAGAATCCTCAACTTTTTTAGCCATAAAAAGAATGCAAATCAAAACAACATTGAGATTCTACCTCACCCCAGTTAGCATGGTTATAATCAAGAACTCTAATAACAACAGATGCTGGAGAGGAGGTGGTGAAAAGAGAACCCTACTTCACTTTTGGTGGGAGTGTAAACTTGTTCAACCACTCTGAAAAGCAGTATGGTGGCTCCTCAAAAGGCTGAACATAGAGCTTCTTATGACCCAGCAACTCCACTCACTTGCATTTATCTCATAGACTACAAATAAGGTCACACTAAAGCTGTAAGCACAACCATATTCATTGCAGCATTGTTTATCATAGCCATGCTATGCAACCAATCTAGATACCCTTCAAAGGAAGGATGGAATAAAATGTGGTATATATACACAATGGAATCCATCAGAAAGAATGATAATGTATCATTAGCACAGAAATGGAAAGACTTGGGCAAAGTGATTTTAAGTCAAATTTAAACACATAACATGAATCCTTCACTTTTGTTTTACATACAATTCTTTGATCACATTTAACTTGTTTTCTGAAGGAACATTTGACATATAAGCTTATATGTGATGAATAGTCAATTATTTAAAACATCAGACTTACATACAGGAAATAGATGAAGCTTGTGGTCATTCAGTAGTCAAATTCTATAGAATTTGTAAAAAATGTTCATTTAGAAATTATTGACAAAGCAGTGTGTGGAATCCACCAGTATAATATTAAATGCAAACTAATTTGGATTAGAAAACATTGATTATGTTATTTTTGTAATTAATCAATTGGATATTTCACATATGTATAATTACAAATTGATTGTATTGATATCCCTGTTAATTAGTTTGGGTAAAGAACAAAATGACCTTTAAATGAGCTCTTAAACTTCATATGCAGACGAAATGCTCCAGGAATATTTCATCACACTCTTCCAACATTCTATGTTAAAATATAAAAACATGTTTTCTCCTTTTGGTCCATTTGGAATCTTGTAGGAAGGTAGCTTGAGCCTCTTAAAAGTAGATGAGAAGAAAAGTTAGCATATATGGATTTACTACTTATTTTATATATTTTGAGATTTCCCTTTTATTCTCAAAAAAAAAGGAAAATAAATTCAATAGGCTTCATTCATTCTTCTTCAAGCAACCATTCTCTCTGAACATTAGAACCATTCTATCTAAGTGGAGCAACAGAGTTTTAACATTTTCTCTAACAATTCAGGGAGATTTCTTACAAAAATTCAAGACTTCCACATACATCTTTTTCCTTTTCAAAAACCTAATGCCACTTCTTAGGTGACTTATAAAATGCAAGGTTTAATATCTAAATCAGATGACAAAAATGGTGGGAAGATGTTTTATCTGTCAGTGTTGAGGTACTAACTATATTTCTATGGGCCTATAACAGATCCAGAATCAAAGGTAACTGAGCTATGTGAGCTTCTACAGAGAAAAGTGGACCAGTCAGAACACATCAGTCTTAGGGTATTCTTCACAAGGAATAATGATGAGGTTTCAGAGAAGGAAAAAAAAAAGCTCATTGCAAATTCAAATATTAGCTTCTTTATTTTAAGGAAGAAGCAATGCACAGAAATGCAAAGCCCAAAATGTGAAGAATGACCTTAATCTGGAGTTTAAATTCAACTTAATTAAATCAAGCACGGTGTGTCATAATCTATAGGAGAGTTGAGAGATGGGAAAAGTAAAGGAGGTTCAAGCTGGGGCAACTGGCAGGGGGTTGCTTCACTCAAACAAAACAAAGATTATGTTAGCCTCAGGCAGTTCGAACTGGGTAAGGCAGGAAAGTCTAAGGTCACCAAAGAATATTATTATAGTTTGCGAAGGAAACAGCAAAAGTTTCTGATGACTTCCTTGTCAAAAAATACTAATAGTTGTTATATAGAACAGTGATGTATATTTTAACTTCAATGTCCATTTAAACATAGCTCAGCACTCCTGAAAGCGAACAACTAGCAAAATAAACCAGCATTTGTAACTCAGTGAGTTAAAGTAAATAACTAGCATTCTAGCAAGAAAAAAATGTCACATTATCATCACGATTATATGTTGCTTAAAGATTATCTGGGAATGTTTCCTAGGCTAAATTTTTAGATAAACTACCACATCATACTTCCTTCTTCACAATCTGGTTAGATACTTGACATAAATTTTAACGTGATTTTACAGCCTACACAGGATTTCCTTCATAAATAGCAGTAACAAAAAATAACTTTATGTCAGTTGCTCAAGACAGTAATCCCAGCTACTCAGGAGTGTGAGATCTGAGAATCACAGTTCAAAGCCAGGTGGTATAGAAAAGATCTTGAGGGCTTTAGCTCTAATTAAGTAACAATAAGCCAGAAATGGAGTTGTGGCTAAGTGATTGAGTACTAGCTTTGGGCAGTGAAAGCTAAGGGACAGGGCCTAGGCACTGCTTAAAGCCCCAGTACTTCCTTTCCTCATCTTTAACTAACTTAGTTACCATTATATAAATATTAATGTATAAAATTAGTCATTTTCTGCAAATAGCTTAAAAACAATTATACTTTGTATATTTTAATGGTTCTGTTAATAATGTAAAGAAAGTGAACCCCAACAGATTCTCATCACTATGTACATGGCTTCATTTACTATAATGTAACTTACTATGCAAATGTTCCTTGTTTTGTTTATCATCATCCTCCATCCATTAGTATTAAAAACCATGTTTTCACATAAGTCTTCTGATATGCTGCAAACTTAACTAGCAGCACTTGAGAATACATAGTGTGTTTAAAATTAAACAGATTTGTCACAAGGTGGAGGTGGTCACACCTGTAATCCTAGCTACTCAGGAAACAGAGATCTAAGACTCCCAGTCCAAAGCCAACAAGGCAGGAGTGGCCTTGAGACTCTTATCTCCAGTTAACCACCAAAATGCTGGAAGGTGGATTAAGTGGTAGAGCACTAACTTGGGCAAAAGGAGTCCAGGGATCAGGCAGGAACAGTGCCCAGGATGTAAGTTTAAGTCTCAGGAATGTATACACACACACACACACACACACACACATATTATGTGCATTTATATATATTGGCACTATATTTAAAATGGGATCATATACACATAAAAAGGTACTATATATACATGCTATACTACAGTACATATATAGTGTATATAAAACAAATACACAATATATGAAAGTATATAAAATATATGGAGGACATAGTATATGTACACTTTATTTGTGAGAAGCATATATACAATATTAGAATTACAGTTTTCACACTTTCTATATTTATCATTTATTTTGATATCCTGGAATTTCCTAATATCCTTAAAATTTCCCTCCTACAAAATAACTTTTTCCTTACTATTTACACATAAAATTGAATGTCAGGTTTGGAGTAAGGCTCAAGAACTAGAGCACTTACAGAAGACTTGTACAAGAAGAGTTGTACAAGCAGTGCATTAAAAAGCACCTGCAAAATGTCAAAATCTATGAAACAGTATCTGTGAATTAATACATATAAGAAAAACACAATCCAACAATTATGAAAAAATTGAATTATTGTTCTCTGTGAAGTTGATATTCAAACAACCAAGCAATATTGGATCCGTAAATATCTCCCATCATTCTATTTTTGCCCCTCCTCCATGGCTGTTCTGTCATCTTTATTCACGCCTGTCTTCATTTTTTTTAAGTGGTAATTTCATATATAAAATAAAACACAATATTAATCTTTCCGAGTCTGGCTTATTTTGTTTAATATGATTTCCAATTCCATCCTTTTTCTGCAATAATTTAATTATATTTTATGACTAAATAATACTGTATTTCTCTCTACATATATACGTGTGGCATATACCATACCACACACACACAAACACACACACACACACACACACACTCACCTATACTATTACTAATTTTTATGTGTTCATCCATTGTTGAGCACGTTGAAGTTTTCATAACTTGGTACAGTGAATTGTGATGCAATTTAAGGGCAAAATAGTCTCACTTTAGTGCACTATTAACCCTGAATGGATTAGAGACCCTTTGAGGGACCTTTCAGAATTTTCACAAGCTAAATGTTAGATTATGTAAAAAGCTTATGTAGGCAGATTATGTCACCAGATTTAAATCTGTAGTAACACTCAAGAAGTATTTTGGCCTTTATATATAATTTAAATAATTAACTCTGAAGTTGAAAGAGACCTCTTTTGGCAATACTAACCTTACTACCCACCAGCTCATGTGATTTCAGTGTGTGGTGGGGTCAGATGGGGAGGGAGGAAGCTGTGGATCAAGTGGTAGAGCATGAGCCTTGAGCAAAAGGAAAGCCCAGGAACAGTACCCTGGTCCTGAGTTCAAATCCCAGAACTTCTGCATACACACTCATTCACATGCACTCACATGCACACTTGTGCACACACACACACACACACAATCACTAAAGCTGGGAAATTATTGCCAACACTTTTGTGATAGAAGTTGATAGAACTAAAATTTTATTGCAGGTATTCATAATTTGAAGTTGTGGATTGTTCTCGGATACCTGAAAAAGAACTTGATGCAGCATATAATACACATTTGAATCGGTGTTGAAAATGGACCAAATAGAATTGAATCTCTAAATCCTAAAAACTGTGTTATGACTATCATTTCCCCCAATTTCGGCAAGCAAATAAATGCTTTCCAACTGAGGAAATTAGTTGAGATACAATTAAACGCCTTTAATTGTTTTTCAGAAATTGAAGATACATTATTCTTGATATTGATTTACTGACTCCTATAGTAAAGGAGAAAGAAACCATAAACTTAAGAAAGAAGCCCTCAAAGAGATGACAAATTGGAGAGTTGAGTGATTGATGGGTTAGGTAAATGAACTGGAAAATTTTAATTCCAGGTACTGACTCTCACAGGTAAGAGAGATTTTCAATGATAATCCTGACCTCTAGTTCTTCATTACACATAACTCTAATATGAAATATTTTAAAGTTATTACATGGCTGTATGTGCATGAACTCATATGTGTGTGTGTCTGTGTCTATGCATATGTTATAGTTAACCAGAAACTGTGTGAGACCATGTTTTAGCAAGAAAAAATCCACTTGCACACATATAGACTGTTTTCTTGTTCCTCCACTAGTTTTGTTGCACTTGGTGACACCAAATTCTTGTGGTTCTGGCATTATGATTGCTCCTTGGAAGGAAGAAGCCTTTGTATTCATCTAGCATTCTTCTCATTTATTATTTAAATGCTCTATGGAACAATTCATTTGTCTCTTTATTTGATAAAATATCAGATTAAGAATAGCTGGGGAATCTTTTTTTAATTCAGCTTGAGTAATAGTGGGAAGAGAATGTGACTGTTTAAGTTCAAATGATGCATCTAAGTTACAACCCTTTAGAGAATTGCAAGATGGCTTTAAATTATAAAACATCCAACAAACTAAATGTTGTCAGCTAAGCGAAGACCTCATACAGATTTCTTGATCTCCTCCTGAGAATGCCCTAGCTATGTGTGCCAGGCTAGTTCCCTCATGACACAATTTTTGTTTTAAACTATACTATTTTCTCTTGTTATATCATTGCATTGTCCCTTAAAATAATTAAGGGACAAATGAAGAGTACTTTATGAAGAAGAAAGCAGTTAAATTTTAAAGGAAAATGTATGATAATGTAAGTACTAGATACGCAGGCAGAACAAGAGAAGATTCAAATATTCAACATGGTAATTATAAGTTATAAAACATAGACATATGACTGTTTAGCACAACTATGTTTATTGCAGCATTACTTACCATAGCTAATATATGGAACCAACCCAGATGCCCCTCAGTAGATAGATGAATGGATCAACAAAATGTGCTAAATATGTAGATATATATATATATATATCTGCTTATATATACATACATAGTGCTATACATACACACACACACACACATACACACACACAAAATGGAATTCTATGCCTCCATTAGAAAGAATGGCATTGCCACCTTTGTTAGGAGATGGAAAGACTAGGAAAAAATTATATTAAGTGAAGTAAGCCAGGCCCAAAGACACATAGGTCCCATGGTTTCCCTTATTTGCAATAACTAGTATATGTCTGAGTCAAGCAGAAAAGATCAGATAAGTTGATATTAGGTGAAATGAACTCCAATATAAGGTCTCAAGTGGTTTTTCTTTCTTGCTATTGTTTCTAACATATTATAAGGGAATTTTTTTGTTGCTTTGTATGTCCCTCTTCCACTGTATTTAATGTTGGTATAATTTGTGGAGGGGAAGAAAAAACCAATTGTTTAAATAGGGATACAGGTGGACCCATTGCAACAATGAGATGTACAAAATGCTATGTCAAAAAACAAACTTTACAGCTTTGGCGGTGGGGTGGGGGTGTAGTTGTGGAGATGGGAGGCAGGGATGGTAGGGGAAAAACAAAGGAGGAGGGAACATTGCTTGATATAAATGTACTCATTACCTTGCTCATGTAATTGTAACCCTCCTCTGTACAGTATTCTCACAATAAAAACTTAGTTAAAAAAAAAAGGAGCAAGTACCAAGCTGTTTTGATTACTGTAGCTTTGTAGTAGAGTTTGAAATTTGGTATTGATATTCCTCCAGCACTGTTCTTTCTGTTAAGAATCGTTCTTGCTATTCAGGGTCTTTTATTATTATTATTATGAAAATACCGGACAGAGGGGTTACAATTACATGGGCAAGGTAGTGAGTACATTTCTTATCAAGCATTGTTGCCTCCTCCTTTGTTTCCTCATACCATCCCTTCCTCTCTACACCCCCCACCCCCACATCCTCCTACCACCTCCCCACACCTACCCCCCACCGCGCCAAAGTTGTAAAGTTCGTTTTTCGACATAACATCTTGTACATCTCATTGTTGTAATGGGTACACCTGTAACCCTATTTAAATAGTTTGTTTTTTCCTTTCCCCTCCACAAATTATATCAACATCAAATACAGTGAAAGCAGGGCTTATACCCTCGGGGAGGTACATACAAAGCAACAAAGAAATTATCTTATAAATATGTTGGAAACAATCACAAGGAAGAAAAAAAAACATTTGAATCCTTATCTTCGGGTTCATTTTGCCTAACATCAACTTGTCTGACAGTTTCTGTTTGTCTCAGACATATACTAGTTATCGCAAATAAGGGAAACCATGGGACCTATATTTCTTTGGGCCTGGCTTACTTCACTTAATATAATATTTTCCAAGTCTTTCCATTTCCTAACAAATGGGGCAATGTCTTATTGTTCCATGCGGCGGACGCCTTCTCGGCCAGCGAGGAAGAACGACCACCACACCAGGAGTCTTCTCAGATCACGCTTTATTGGAGAGCCTTTGAATTGATGGGAGAGCTTGAGCGCGAGAGCGCGTGTACCCAAAACATGGCTGTTTATATAGGGAATAGGAACCGTTTTTCCCATTGGTCGTCTG
>NW_012267355.1:479190-493784 GCF_000151885.1 Dipodomys ordii
GTTAGTACTTTGCGTCCTTCCTGGATTAAATCAAACCCTCCCTCCTCGAGGCAGGTGCGCACCATCAAAAAGACAAACCACAAGGGAAGAAGCAATGCAAGCAACCAATAATCTACCATAATCAGCATACTGGGGAATACTTACCGACGTCTCTACCTGGGGATACTTACCGACGTCTCCTCTCCGCGTGTTGAGTTCTGGCTCCTGTTCGGCCTCTCGCGCGGGTCCTGGGTTTCGGCACCACTTGCGGCGAACGCCTTCTCGGCCAGCGAGGAAGAATGACCACCACACCAGGAGTCTTCTCAGATCACGCTTTATTGGAGAGCCTTTGAATTGATGGGAGAGCTTGAGCGCGAGAGCGCATGTACCCAAAACATAGCTGTTTATATAGGGAATAGGAACCGTTTTTCCCATTGGTCGTCTGCCTTTCGCCGTCACCAGGTGCCACGGGATTGGCTAGGGACTCTACCTGGCTCGCGCATGCGCAAAGCCCAGGACCCACCATCCTGCCAAGCACTGCCTAATAGGGAGTTACCTCAAAACTGCAAGGAAGTGGGCGGCGCCTTCGCGCCGGCTCCCCACAGTTCCATATGAATTTTTGGATTGACTCTTCTATTTCCTTGTAGAATGAGGTTGGAATATTGACAGGTATCGCATTGAATTTGTAGATAGCCTTGGGTACTGTTGCCATTTTCACGATGTTGATCCTTCCAATCCAGGAGCATGGGAGGTTTTTCCACTTTTCAAGATCTGTTTTGATTTCCTTTTTCAGGTTTTTAAAGTTTTCATTATAGAGGTCCTTTACTTTTTTGATTAAGTTAATTCCTATGTATTTTATTTTGGGGGGGCTATTATGAATGGAGGTGCTTTACTGATTTCAGCCACCGCTTTTCTCATTGTTGGCATACAGAAAAGCCATTGATTTTTTGAGGGTTAATTTTATACCCTGCTACTTTGCCAAAGTTTTGAATCAGCTTGAGTAATTTGGGAGTGGAGTCTATGGGATTCTTTAAATACAAGATCATTTCATCTGCAAACGGGAGAGTTTTACTTCATCTTTCCTATTTAGATCCCCTTTATGTTTGCATCTTGTCTTACTGCTGTAGCTAGGCATTCTAATACTAAATTGAAGAGGAGTGGAGAGAGTGGGGTAAAGACTTAAAGAGAAACTTCTCTGAAGAGGAAATAAGAATGGCTAGTATACACAGGAAGAGATACTTAACCTCCCTAGCCATAAAAGAAATTCAAATCATTGAGATACCACCTCACCCCATTTAAGATGGCTATAATCAAGGACTCTAATGACAACAGATGCTGGAGGGAATGTGGACAGAAGGGAACCCTACTGCATTGCTGGTGGCAGTGTAAACTTGTTCAACAACTTTGGAAAGCAGTATGGAGGTTCCTCAAAAGACTCCACATAGAGCTCCCCTATGACCCAGCAATCTTATTTTTGGGCATTTACCCAAATGATCACAAACAAAACCATATGAAAGCACAAGTATGTTTATTGCAGCATTATTTATGATAGCTAAGATATGGAACCAACCCAGATGCTCCTCAGTAGATGAATGGATCAAGAAAATGTGGTATATATACAAAATGGAATGCTATGCCTCCATCGAAAAAATGACATTGCCCCATTTTTTAGGAAATGGAAAGAGTTGGAAAAAATTATATTAAGTGAAGTAAGCCAGGCCCAAAGAAACATAGGTCCCATGGTTTCCCTTATTTGCAATAACCAGTGTATGTCTGAATCAAGCAGAAAAGGTCAGATAAGATGATGTTAGGGAAAAGAACCCCAAGATAAGTATTCAAATGTTTTTTTTCTTTCTTGCAGTTGTTTCTAACATATTTATAACATGATTTCTTTGTTGCTTTGTATGTCCATCCCCCATGGTATAACCTCTGTTTTCACTGTTTTTGATGTTGGTATAATTTATGGAGGGGAAGGGAAAAAACAAATTGTTATATAGGGATACATATGGACCAATTGTTAAAATGAGATGTACAAGTCGTTATGTAGAAAAACAAACTTTTTTTTGGGGGGTGAGAGTCTGGTCTTGGGGCCTGTACTCTGGGCCTGGGTGCTGTCCCTCACCTCTTCAGCTCAAGGCTAGTGCTCTACCAATTGAGCCACAGCACCACTTCTGGCTTTTTTCTTTTTGCTTATGTGGTGCTGAGGAATTGAACCCAGGGGCTCAGGCATGCAAGGCAAGTGCTCTACCACTGAGCCACCTTCCCAGCCCCCAAAAAACAAACTTTACAACTTTGATGTGGGGGATGGGCTGGGAGAGGAAGGGGAAATAAAGGAGGAGGCAACAATGCTTGATAAGAAATGACCTCATTATCTTGCTCATTTAATTGTAACCCTTCTGTATGGTATTTTCTCAATTTAAAAAAATGAAAAAAAGTCAAGGACAAAAAAAGGAGGAGGCAACAGTGCTTGATAGCAAATGTAGTCATTACCTTGTTCATGTAACTGTAACCCCTCTGTACAGTATTTTTACAATGAAAAACATGTAAAAATTAATTACAACAAATAAAAAATTTCCTTCATGAAAATGTTAAAAATAAAAGTTTTTTCAAGATCACTGTTGTCTTGGATCATACTCTATAGTTGTCTGGTAAAGTTAACAAACTGCTAAACTACCATAGAACACTAAAATAAGTATAATGTCTTCCTCATGTGCTTTGTACCTTTATTATTTTTTGAATTTTTTCCTTCCATGTTTCTGTCTGTGTGTCCAATGTGTTTGCTTTGATATAATAGCACAGTAATTATTTATATAGAGAATAATAGAAATGTGATGTTAAGGTTGTTTCATCAGACTGATACAGACCTTAATAAATGGTAAAATAATTACGTTCCTTGGACAAGACTTATACTTTTCATTTAAACAAAACTGATAGTCATACATACATTGCTGTTGTCAGAAGCAGTGCCTCATGACCTTCTCTTTATAAGCCCTATAACATTTCAAATCTGACTCTCAGGTAATGTCTAACTTGTTTATCTCCTAATGATTCTCTGGCTTATCTTCTTGACAATGACCACATTTTCAGGTTCTCCATCTCCTGGCTATGTCAATTTTTGTGCTAGATCATTAGAGCATGTGAATATGTGTACATTCTAAAGAAGCTAAACAGAAAAAAATATTGCTAGAGATGAAAAACATCTGAGATGAAATGACAATTCTTGGCCAGAGAAGATTACCTAAAATATTGAAGAATGTCCTGCCCTGAAATAAAATACTGGAAAAAATTCTTTGTCTAACATGTGAGATTATGACTTATAAATTTATTTTGTTTTCACTTTTGTCTTGTCTAATCACTTTCATATATATATATATATATATATATATATGTCTCTTGGAGTTGTTTACATTCTTAACCTTTTTTTGCTCCATTTCAATGCTGTTATTCCTTTAGCAGACTTGAATTTAATGTCAATTTTGTAGTCTCTGTTTTAAACTCTGAGTTTACTTTTATTTTTTCGATATAAACCTACAATAATGAAATTTCTTTAAAGTGTCACATTGTAGTAAGGTGTTTGTATATGTAGAGCCCTCCTCAGTATTCATCACTAAATATTTCAATTTATCTAGTGTATATTTGTGTATAATTTAGACTTTAATAGTTACATTATGATTATATTGCAACCTTAGTTTTCAGATTGTGTGTCTTATGATTAGTTCTCTAGCTGGATTTTTATCAGTGCTCCATTTGAAGCATATTGGGAATAAAAAGTTTAAAAATTGTATTTGAGATTCATTTTAATCTTTTAATTGTTTAAATTATCTTATCTACCAGATGGTGATTGAGATAGTTTAGAATCTGTCATCATATTTTTAATCACATATAGTTTGTGGGCTTCAGTCTTTCTTTTAATGAGTGCAGTTTTATAACAGCTGTATCTATTTTATTATGGTACTTACATATCAATTCTATTTCATTTATGTTTTTGGAAATTATGTTTATAAAGTTGTCAGGACAAATTTCATTGATCCAAGTTCATTCTTTACAGTAAAAGGTCCATTTGTAGTAATTTCCCGGATGGTCCATTAGATGAATAACCTTTATCCAAGCTTTCTTATTTCATCTAATAATTAAGTTACAGTTGAATACCTTTCATTTATTCTTTATCTTGAGGTATAATATTCACTTTTTCTTGCTCAGCTGGCCATGGTTATGAAGGCTGAATTCTGGAGGTGTAGAGAGATGATTATATGTTACATGAGAAATCTGAGATGAAAATGTGGCACATAAAATTTACTTTTTTATATTGTGCAATTAATCTTCTTCACCATAAGCTTGTAAAAGAGGTTAGTTATCTTTACCAGTGACTTTTATTTATTCATGCGGCTTCATAATATCATCTAGTTATCTTCTCATTGTGTGTGTGTGTGTGTGTGTGTGTGTGTGTGTGTATGTATGTGTGTGTGTGTGTGTGTGTGTGGTTTATTGGAGATCAGAGTTTCAAGGACTTTCCTGTCTGGGCTGGTAGGAATCCTCAGCTTTTAGATTCCTGAGTAGCTAAAATTACAGGCATGAGCCACCGGCATCTGGCTTTCATTGTCTCTTTATCTTTAGTTTAAGATATGTTTTAATTTCTTACAGTAAATAATGACAAAATCTCTTGGCTTTTAATTATTTATTACTTAATTTCTCTCTCAAATCTAAAAATTCCTTGAAAGCTTTTCTTTCAGCATCATAAATAAGTCTGAAAGTATCTATGGCTTCCATGGTTTCTGATGAGAAATTATCTCTTAATCTATTTTAAGATATTTTTCATATAAGCCAGGTCCTTCTCTATTGCTGAAAGATTCCCTTTAAGTCTTCGGCTTACAGAATTTTGAATATGACATATTATAGGATAGATCTTCATTAATTTACTTCTTATTTTTGAAGTATTTATATGTATAATTATATTTATAATTTACTTAGGTTTTACTATAGTTAGTTATACAAAGGGGTTTCAATTAAACATGTAAGAAGATAATTTTTATTCTATCATTCCCTCACCTATCTATCCCCACACCATTCACCTCCTGTAGTTATAGCCTTCTTTTTCCACATATGCTCATTAAATATTATGGCTGCTTTTGTCCATCATTCTTCTCTTTGTCCTCTCTCTTTCCTAAGCCCCTCCCGCTTCTATGTGTAATTTATATAACCAATTTGAAAGCATTCCCTCAATTTTCCTTCAAATATTTACTTGTTTACTTTCCCCCTTTCTCTCTCCCTTCTCCATTCCCTCCCTCCTTCCTTCTCTCTTGCTCTTTTCTGTTTCTCTCTCTGTTCTTCCTTTTACCCTTTCTCCCATTTTCCTTCCTCCTCCCCTTCTCTCTCACTTTCCTTTCTTCCTCATTTTATCTTTTTCTTCTTTCTCTTTTGTCTCTGATTTCTTCAGATCACCTAATATACACATTGATATCTAGCTTCTATTCCTTTATTGGTATTCTTTATGTCTTCATTCACAGTTCTCTCAATTTCCTAAACTTATTCCCTTGTATCATTGAGTACATTAAAGGCCCTTAGTCTTTGTCTATTAAGTTCCTTACCTGGACTTCTTCATGACAATTTCTTTTAACTTCTTATTTTCCTTTGCATATGTTATACATTCTTATGTCTTTGTATTCTTTGTAATATTTTGTTGATAATTTGACCTCTTAACCTCACTGTGATAATGCTGCATGAAAAATTAGCATTGTTATTTGATGAAAGCTGTAATGATCCATTTCTCTCTGACTTTTCATACTTCAAGACTACATTTCTCATCATCTATTCTCATTGAAGTCTTTATGAAATTATTTCCATGGTTAGCCAGTGACCTGAGAGATTTATTTCAGTGCCTGCATTCATTAAGAAGAAAAAAATAGCTGGTCTCTTTCTTTAAATACTATTGATGGGATTGTAGTTCAGGCCCCAGGGATTAAATTACTGTGGTCTCTCAGTGTTAAACACATACCTGTTTTCTCCCATAGCAAAGTCAAGTCACAGTGGAGCCTAGACCTTTACCTCTGCCTGCCTGACTCAGGAGTGGTAGCAGCTACACCAAAAGCCCTAATTCAGGAAAATAAGCCACGCTGCTCTTCCCCAAGCCTGATTCTGAAGTGTTCTGACTATACTCCCAAATCTTAAAATAGTAGCTAAGAATGTTCTTTAAAGTTTAATAGTTAATCTTTTTTTTCTTCTATTTGTGAAGATACTGTACAGAGGGGTTACAATTACATGGGCAGGATAATGCGTACATTTCTTACCAAGCATTGCAGCCTCCTCCTCTTGTGATTGGCATTGAACTGTTTTTTCGACCCCAGACCCAAATTCCAGGAGTCGCATGTTAGCTCTGGCCACTAGCTCCCTTTTCCCAAATAAACATGCTAAAGTGTAGAGAATGGAGATTTCCTACATGGCAGCCATGGGAAGACAACACTTAAGTACATCTTCAGGTATCTTCAGGGTTACAGACAGTAGCTTCAGGTTAAACAAAAACAACTCGTGTGTGTGTGTGTGTGTGTGTGTGTGTGTGTGTGTGTGTGTAAACAGAAACATTGTGAAACGTTAAAAGAGCACCAAATTACAGGTGTGTGGCCCGGTCTTTTTCTCTGGAGGAATTGTGGAGAAATTGTTGTACCTTAGCTTGGGGACAGAGTAGGAGCTAGTTGTCTGGCAGGTGATCTCAGTTTCTGGCAGTTTCTTTTTAGATGTGAGGAAAAAGGCAAAAAGGCATTACCTGTTTGAGAGGTAGAATTGCCTTCTACACAAGATGCTTACCAGCAAATCTCTTTCCTGAAGCCCAGGGTGATCTCGAAGGGACTGCAGCAGAGAATACTTCAGATCAAAGAACAAAGGGACAAAGTCAGGGAACTTTCACTTAATTCTCAGGCACAACAAAACCATCTTTTAGGTTGTTCCTTGCAGCAGTAACACTTCCCCATATTCCCCCCCCCACTTGGCTACTAAAAATCTCATATTTTTTTACATTTTTATTATTATATCTTTAAGTAGTTGTACAAAGAAGTTCCCATTCTACAAAACAGTATATGAGTACAAGGTGTCTGAAAACATTGTCACCCATCGCTCCTAACCCATCCCTTCTCTCACTTTTTTTTTAATGAGGTTGATTACATAAATTTCACATATTTTACTGGAATACTGATACTTAGTTAAAGTCACAAACACTTTTTAACCTTCATAAGGCAAATTGTCATTATCATGGTCCATAAAGTTTGTGAATTCTATGAGTTTTGACAATACAAATTATTTCTTCCACATCAGGAAGATTACATTTCTTTCCTTTTGCTTAGTGTAGGCTGTTCCCTCTTTCCCTCTCATTCCTCCCTTCCCATCACTGTCTTTGGGTTGCTTAGTTCTTTTTCTTCTATGTCCAGTGCAGTTGATGTGCCCCTTTGTTGTATGTTGTTCTGTTTCCCACTTATTTCGTTACTCCTTATGGCTTCCTTCCATTGCGTGCATATGTCTACCCTATATAGGTTAAGAACATGGTCATTTAGCAATGATATGGCAAAATGAGTGGCTGTCCTTTGTTTCTTGAGTCCTTTTTACTTTGTCATATCTTCCTGTATTTTGGCTTTAGCATCCATATATCAGGAAGACCATGTGCCATTTGTCTCTTTGTTCTTGACTTACTTTGCTCAAAATAATCTGGTCTAGTTCCATCCATTTCCCTGCAAATGCCATTATTTTGTCCTTTCTAATGGCTGCATAATAGCAGCACTGTTTACAATAGCCAAAATTTGGAAACAACCCAGATGCCCCACTACTGATGAGTGGATCTAAAAATTGTGGGATCTAAAAATCTCATTTTTGGGGGGGGTCTGGTCATGGGGCCTGAACTCTGGGCCTGGGTGCAGTCCCTCAGCTCTTCAGCTCAAGGCTAGCGCTCTACCACTTGAGCCACAGTGCCACTTCCAGCTTTTTCTGCTTATGTGGTGCTGAGGAATCGAACCCAGGGCCTCATGCATGCAAGGCAAGCACTCTACCGCTGAGCCACCTTTCCAGCCCCTAAAAATCTCATTTTTAATGGTCTCTATGACTCTCAATCATACATTATCTTTAACAGTATGATATTATGAAGAAAGATGGTTCATTACTTGTTACTTACCAATTATTTTATAGAAGCACTTGCTATCATAATAACAAACTATTTCCTTCATTTGCTGTTTATTTTTTGCAGGTTTTAATTCTTTTAAAACCTGTGAAAGAAAAGTTCATCATACACTTCCATGAGGAAGTAATGATTCTTCATTTCAGCTGCAAAGAAAAAAAATGTATTGAACCTTGAAGGAACATAACTTTTCAGTTTTTAAAAGACTCCTCTCACAGATTTTTGATAGCTTATACTTGAAGACCTGTATAAGCCCTGCAGCTATCCTGGACTTGGCTCATCTAATTTCAAAGTCTTCCCTTAACAAAAGCAAAAAGATATAAACATACAGAGATGTCCCCTGTTGCAAAGGGTCTCTGTCATTGGCCTTGACACTTTCCTTCACTTGGATTAAGGGAACAAATACTGTGCATGCTGAAAGTTATTAGAAGTGAAAAACAGAAAATATTTTAGATCTTCTAAGGAAAAGTTTTTAAAATTTTCAGTCCAATTTATTTTACCACAGAGAATTTTATCAATATTTTAATATTTAAGTATTATTTATGCACATGTAAATGTGTGTGTTGCCTGTGTATAAATAAAAGGACCTGGTGACAAAATTCCAATCCACTAACCCTCTCTTACCTACTCAGACTCTAGAGAAACTATCCTGTGGTCTACTATCAGGCTTAACAACAGTAGAATTACTTATATAATTTATCAGGGGCTGGGAAGGTGGCTCAGTGGTAGAGCGCTTGCCTTGCATGCATGAGGCCCTGGATTCGATTCCTCAGCTCCACATAAGCAGAAAGAAAAAAAGCCAGAAAATGCGCTGTGGCTCAAGTGGTAGAGCGCTGGCCTTGAGCTGAAGAGCTGAGGGACAGCGCTCAGGCCCAGAGTTCAGGCCCCACGACTGGATCCCCCCAAAAAATTAAATATCATTTGGTTTTCTTCAAGAAACTAACACACTGAAAATTGGTAACAAACTCAGTATTGCCAATCCTAAAAAATTAGAAGTATATTTTATGCAAGGTAACTATTCCAGTCTTGCTAGTTGAGATTGCCTTTATGTAGTTGTTAGTTGGGCTAAATATGATTTGCTTAGGGTTCACTGTTGAATTATCTGCAATGACAGGAGATGCCTTGTTTTTCTGGTGACTATATATTTATCAAACATGCATTACGTACAAGGTAGTTAGTCTGATTTTTAGCTGGCAACTAAGAGAAGTCAAGCCAATATAAAAGAGATGCACATACTAGAATATCTAATGCCTTTCTAGTGCTGCAGTCTCCCAAATGACAGGACTTAAAACTCATTAGAGGTCTAAGACCCTGCCTATTCTTTTCTGTACCTCCTTTAGTTTTTCTAGCATCCCTACTTCCATTCTTATTCTGGCACAAATGGAAACATTAGTAAGTAACAGGATTTAATAATAGTCCCATTCATTTTGTCCTCTGTCCCAGCAATTTGTCCCAACTTAATTCCAAGTTTCCAAAAGAAACCATCTCACTGATGTGATTTGGGTTTGTCTGAATAAATAAACCTAGTAAATTTGGTACAAGACCTAATATAAGAGTTCATTGAAAATGTAGATGCCATATTTGGCATCTGGTAATTTTCTTTCTTATTATCTTTTCTGGCACCAAAATAGGCAAACCTTTGGCTAAGGATAGCCATTATAATTCTAACTTGCATGTTTATTCTAACATGGAAATGCAATCCTACGTGGTCTGATATATAGGTGATTAAAAATCCCAAGAAATACTCTTAATGCTCATTTTATAAATATCTAAAAGTGACTCCAGATAGATAATTTGTTTATCCTTTTGGTTACAGTTAGACCTAGAATAATATATAATCAATGATATCCATAGTCCATAGTGGGATGACAGGTAGGAATTGATCTTGTCATTACTTCTTTATTTCTGCCTAGATGTTGATTGTGGGGGTCCAATCTTTTGGAAAGACTTATTGGAGTGCTTGCTTTCAACCAAATTAAGATCTGCCTATGGTACTTTCAGTATTCAATGTGCTATTACAAATGATAGGAATGTATGCAGCTTGAGTCTGGATGTGAGAAGCAACATAGCCTCATGCAGGCTGCCTGAACAATTGTGAAGAATAAACTCGGTGGACTCAGAGCATTTGCAGCCTCAGGCTACTGCAGGAAGCACCAAACATTACCTCCCTTAGAAACCACAAAACAGTTTAAAATACCTTTGTGGGAGTAGAGAACAAAAAGTGCTTAGAAGTATTTGATTTCTAATATGTCTGAATACACAAAAAATAAAAAGGTATTGAAATGCAACATTACCATATCTGGGGTCTTGTTTTTTTTTCAAAAATCTCTTTGGGTTTTTATAAGGGAAACAGTAGTGGAAATATCAAGGGATAAGAACATTACTTCCTCCCCTCCCCCCACTCCATAGTGGAACCGTCTCAGATTTTACAGCTAAATGTGTCTTCATTTAATTCAGAGACCGATAGAGGGACAAAGAGGATCTAATGGCTTGCTTTCAAATTTAATGACATAGTTAATAAAAATCACATCTAGTAAAACAGACTATGAAGTCTGTTTATGTTTGTATGTCTCATTAATCTGTAGGGCTTTGTTGTGTGATTTTTAAAGAGTTTGTGGCTTTAGTTTTTTCATCTAGTGCTAGAAACATAGGCTTTGTCACCCACAAAGCTTCCTTCAAATGGTTCCTGTTTAATGGACCTCTCATGGATGTCTATGACTGCCAATGGTTGAAATTAAATGTAGTGCTTCTTAGCAACAAAGACACAACACTTTAAAATTAGAGCCTCAGCCCTTTTCAGTACTCATGGATCTTGTACATCATATCCACTCACAAGCAATGAGGACCAGGCAATGAACCATTCAAATAATCCTCAAATATCTCTTTTTCTGTAAGCTAAGTTGGAGTTCAACAATAACACCAACCAGAGTAATATCTAAACCCCAAACCCTGAAGTCTTTGTTTTGATATTCAAATTGTTAAGCAAACTTTAACCTACCAAGGCAGAAAAGTTTTATATTTGCTTATGCTTAACTGAGTAAACTATGCTATCAAGTCCAATGTAGAGGAAGAAAAATGTTATGAATATGAGAGTGAGAGGTGTTAAAGTCATCTCCACACTTATTGCAGCATTATTTACCATAGCTAAGATATGGAGCCAACCCAGATGCCACTCAGTAGATGAATGGATCAAGAAAATGTGGTATATATACACAATGGAATTCTATGTCTCCATCAGGAAAAATAACATTGCCCCATTTGGAAATGGAAATGGAAAGACTTGGGAAAAATTATATTAAGCGAAGTAAGCCAGGTCCAAAGAAACGTAGGTCCCATGGTTTCCCTTATTTGCAATAACTAGTATATGTCTGAGACAAGCAGAAATGGTCAGATAAGTTGATGTTAGGTGAAATGAACCCCAAGATAAGCACTCAAATGATTTTTCTTTCTTGCTATTGTTTCTAACATA
The DNA here is from genome assembly GCF_000151885.1 of Dipodomys ordii. Classification (NCBI taxonomy): domain Eukaryota; kingdom Metazoa; phylum Chordata; class Mammalia; order Rodentia; family Heteromyidae; genus Dipodomys; species Dipodomys ordii. The sequence goes on from NW_012267355.1 coordinate 490,791, forward strand.
TTTATAGGATGATTTCTTTGTTGCTTTGTATGTACCTCCCCCATGGTATAACCCTGGATTCACCATATTTGATGTTGTTATAATTTGAGGAGAGGAAGGGAAAAACAAATTTTTTAAATTGGGATACAGGTGGACCCATTGCAACAATGAGATGTACAAGACGTTAAGTTGAAAAATGAACTTTACAACTTTGGCTGGGGAGGAGGGGGGACTGGACTGGGCGGGGGAGGGGGAGTGTCCTGGCAGGGATGGTAAGGGGAAACAAAGGAGGAGGCAACAATGTGTCATAAGAAATGTACTCATTATCTTGCCCATGTAATTGTAACCCCTGTGTACAGTATTTTCACAATAAAAAAACTTATTAATAAAAAATACAAAAAATATCCAACAACATTGATGTCTACTTTGGTCTATTTTGAATTTCTTAGAGGTAGACATGACAAGGTATAGCAAATAAATCTTAACATTATCAAGTTAAGTGTCCCTGTTTGACAGGAAAATTGCATTTTGTTTTTACCTATGCTACCTCCTTATTTTTACTTATTATAAAGGTGATATGCATAAGGGTTACAGTTACATAAGTCAGGTAAAGAGTATATTTCTTTTTGACAATGTCATTTCTTTCGTCTATTTTTATTTTCATTAAGTAGTTGTAAAAAGAGGTTACCATTCAACAAATAATTAAGTACAATGCATCTTGATTAATAACATCTTTCATTCTTTGTGTTTCCATACACCCTCGACCTTCTCTAAGTAAATATAGCAACTTAATTGGCATGTAATTTCTGTAAATTTATTTATTTATCTATCTGAAGTATACAATCCAAAGTGTTTTTAGATATTCTGAAATGTCACCACATTTGAAAAAATAATCTACTTTTATATACTTTCAACAACCCTAAAGTGGTAGATAACCTATGGTTATTTATAGTACTTTTTCGTTCTCATTATCTGTAAATTTCCATTTTCTTATTAATTCATAGAAATCAGATCACACTCTATTCTTCTAAGATTGACTTCCTTCATGAAGCACAAGCTCTGAGTTGTCCTCAATGTATTATTTTTTAAATTCTGTTTACCACAAAGTCTTTGGACATGGACAAAATTTGGCCAAATTTTCCCCCTTGATAAGAAGAATTGCCTTCTTTCCAGTTTCCAATACTTTATTCTTAATTTCCACCAGAGGCTCACCAAAGCTAGCTTTATTTTCCACATTTCTACCACTATTCAGAACATACTATATCACTAACCTCTCTGAAGTTTTAGACGTTCTATACAGATTTCTCCTTCTTAAACATTACCTGCCTTAGCATTCTTGATTATATTGGCTTTTCCTAGCCTCCTCCAAAGTTCTTATGTTTCTTCTCATTAGCTAGCTTAGACATTCTTCTAAATGTTCAGGTATTTGTTACACCACTGCTCTACTTTTGCATTCCAGTTTCTGTCTTAACCATTTGTGCTGTTATAAATGAGTAGTTAGTACAGAGCAGATAACTTATAATGAACAAAATGTATTGGCTCTTGGCTCACAGTTATACACTGTAGGCAGCCAAATATCAAAGTATGGGCAACTGTTCAGGGCATCATCTGTTGGTGAAATACATCATGTGACAGGAGAGTAGAGAGCGGACAAGAGCTTGTGCACTTACTCCAGTAACCATAACATTAGTCTATGCAGGAATGTGTGCTGCTTATTATTTGTTCATTTGGTTTTTATGACATAAATATACCACAATACCCTCATTTTCTAATTCCATCCCAAGGGGAATGCGTTTCTGTTGATATTTTGAGAAGCGATACACATTCACACTCTTGTAACATCCCAAAATAAACAAGATTAGTAGAAAAGAAGATGCATTCATCATTAAAAGAAATTAGAAATTCTGAGAGAGAGTCTCATTGCAAGAAAGCAGGACAGAACTCATATTAACTAAATGAGATTTACAAAGACTTAACTGCTGTCTTCCATAGTATAATATAAGAGAAAGAGGAGGAAAAAAAATCACAGTTGGCAAAGAGTTAATAGGAACTGAAAAAATAGGAACTGAAGTAACTCCAACATTATAAAAGTAGTTTTTATATCATGACAAGACAGCAGATTCAACTATAAAACACTTCTTTAAGACTGGGAAACTCTAATTATTCTCTAGGAGTGAGCCAATATTAAAGGAGATAAAGGAGATTTTACTGGTATAAGGGATATGTGTAACACTTACGCAGTTGTTAGGAACTCAACTGTTACAGATTGAAATTATTTATTAAAAGCATAGTCTCTGAACCAGGTAATGTCTTAAGTTCTTACACCATTAGTAGAGAAACAAGTACAAAAACGGAGAAAACGTTAATCTGACTTTTCCAGTTGGACCTTTAGCAATACAAAAGCTTTTTCTGATGAAAAGTGTCTTTTCTTCAAACCTGAAAAACCAAGGCCAGGAATTGTTAGTATGTGAGAAGAAAAAATGATCTGGATTTTGTCTTTACACCAATAGAGACTTTCAAGGATTGTGTTGTTATTGACTACATGAAGATTAGTGCTTCTCATCTTATACCCTAACAAACTTACATTGCACTTCCCTACCATTTTTAAAAATAATTCAGAATGAGTCATTAACTTAGGTCAATTTTCTGCCTTCGTTCATTTATTTATTTATTTATTTATTTTTGTGAGAATACCAGACAGAAGGGTTACAATTACATGACAAGATAACAAGTATATTTCTTATCAAGCATTGTTGCCCCCTCGTTGTTTCCCCTTCCCATCCTTTCCCATCCTCCTCCCTTCCCCCATCCTGTCCTCCCTCCCCCCCCACCAAAATTGTTAAGTTCTTTTTTGACATAACGACTTGTACATCTCATTGTTGCAATGAGTCCACCTGTATCCCTAGTTAAACGATTTGTTTTTTCCCCTTCTCCTCCACAAATTATACCAACATCAAATACAGTGAAAGTATGGGATATACTATGGGGGAGGGACATACAAAGCAACAAAGAAAT
>NW_012267355.1:494390-496829 GCF_000151885.1 Dipodomys ordii
AGCATCTGTTGTTATTAGAGTTCCTGATTATAGCCATTCTAACTGGGGTGTGGTGGTATCTCAATGTTGTTTTGATTTGCATTTCTTTTATGGACAAAGAGGTTGAGATTCTAAAGAAACAAAACTTGTGGTTTCTACCATGCAAAACTACTAAGGCCTGGGCTACAACACAGGGGCCTCTGATGCTCTTACCCCTGGCAAACTCTAGAAAAGATATCACAAAAGAGGATGTACTTATAAACCCAAGATAATTTTCCAAACAAAATATTATAGTGAAGTAAAGTCAGGAAAATAGAAAATAGTATTCAGTGGTATTCTATATGTAGGACTAGAATATATTTTCCTCATGTGTAAAATAAGTGACACGAGTGAAAATGAGGTGCTGACGTCAGCTTACTCTTCCCAGACAGAATCACACAATCACTATGGATTGTCTGGATTAACACCTGAAATACTTCGGGAAGGCTACCCATTCTTCCCATTCTTCACTATGATTATTTCCGTGGGGTGGGTCTTACTAAAGTGTGTTTTATTCAAATGTGAAACTGTGCACTTTCACCTATTTATAGGTATTTAATTATGAGTTGCCATAAGGCTTACAATGAGATCCACTCTCAAAATAGGAACAAGAATCTGGTGCCTTAGTTTTCTTATAAGGAAGAAATAAATTTCTGATTGGTGAGTCACAACTCACTGTTATTCTCAGATTGTTGCTATTCAAGAATGATATATTTGCGGGGGGGATTATGGTTTGGGTGCTCATATTGCCAGCACGCATTACTCCCTTTCCAGCTGGTACATCTCCTCTCTCCCAGATATATTGTCAAAATAATGAGGTTGTGGAAATGTGTAGTGGACATCCCAATGTTTGAGACCCAGAGCTGGCACGTCATCTCTGCATGCGTCAGAGGGAAGAAATGTGGATAAAGTGATGCGGGCATGATAAAAGTCTTCCCTCTTACCCATCCAAATTCAAATGTCTGTTCTAATGATGTGCTTAAAGATTTAAGTCAATGAAAATATTTTGGGTTTATTCTACTGTGGACTCGAGTGCTTAAAATTGTATTTAATGGCTAACTCACTTTACATACTAGTAAGACATGGAAGAAAAATTTCAGCAATTACTTCCCAGGTTGGGAGGTAATAAACCATCACAATGGCACTCTACTCTTGATACTTCAGATGCTTCTTCTCAAGAAACACATGTTCATATGGATCAAAACATTTTTTACAGTAAGAGTTACTTTCATATGAAATAACAGGCCATGAATTATATATAACATTTCCTTTAAAACTGTAATTATCTTTGGCTTCTTCATTCATTTCCTTAACCATTTCACCAGTGACTTTTCATTGTTTTTTCTGTTAATTGATCTAGAAGGATGGAAAATTTCTTCACTTTTTTATTCCTATACCTCTCTACTAATGACTTTTTATTCCTCTTCTGCTCTCCTTTATCTTCTTCCATCACATCATCACAGAGTCTCACATCTTTATTATTTTCCGGAGCAAGAGAAACTTCAAAATCTTCTTGAGTGGCCCTTGGGTCTCCTTAAATTGATCAGTATAGGGAGTTATCTACTTACTGTTGATTTGCATTTTGCCCTAATCTAAGAATATTCCCTTTTAAAGCTGGATTTTGTTTCTTGTCCTGTAACTTTGTTTTTTCAGTTGCTTCGTGGTTAACAGAGATTGAACTCAGGATCTTACACTTGCTAGGCAGGTGCTATATTGATCAGCAGTGTGATCAGTTACCATCTCATCTCTGTCAGCAGAAAAGTTTCTCAGAGTCTTAGCAATCTATGGTATGTGGTAACAGTGCAATGTTTTCTGAATGGTAATATTTCCTTCCTTTTCTTTACTATACTTTGCTTTGTTTCTCCTGTCTGTTGGTGATAGTAAACTCCCTCTTATTTTCATTAGTGCAGGATTTTAGGAAACTATCAGAATGCTTCAGCTTATCTATACATTGTGAGCAGTAAAATAAGCAAGTAAATAAATAAATAAACAAACATACAATCAGGGTTCATTTCTGCCAATCCTAGCCCTTCTCACCTGATCCTTCTATTCACCAGCCTTATAGTTTAGTTTCTACCTATTTGTCTCCTACTCAACCTACTGTCCTGGATCTTCCAGCTACATTCCATCTATGTAGGGTATAATTTTTTGAAGGTGCTATACTTGGTATTCTCATTATAAACTCTTGGGTTATTTTTTATATCAAATGCTGGCTTATGCTTTTTCTTTTGTAGTCTTAGTGCCAAAAGAAACAAATGAAGTAGTTTCTGATATCGATCAAACTTTAGAAAGTAGTATTTATAATATACTGAATTGAAAACATAAAATCTGTAAGCCAGGCCCAAAGAAACATAGGTCCCATGGTTTCCCTTATTTGTAACTACTAGTATATGTCTGAGACAAGCAGAAACAGTCAGATAA
>NW_012267355.1:509788-512874 GCF_000151885.1 Dipodomys ordii
ATCTAAAATAATGACATCTGTGTTTGATTTCAGAATAAGAGTATGTGGTTTAAACTGAATAATAGAAGACTTGGAAAGAAAATGAACCATTTCAATAATAAAAAAGTAGAAACAAACTCAACACCAGGTTAATGAAAATGAGAAAAATCTAACATTAAGCAATATATTTACTTTGTTTACTAGAGTTTAGTTGTTTTATTAATATCCCAAGAATAAATTAGGATATATGTGAAATATGATACATATTTATACCTGAAATTGTATCATTTTAGTGTGCTATGAATTTTTATTCTAGAACTTAGAGATAGTATATGAATTCATACATCTATACATATACACAAACCAACGTATACATTTCAAAGATTCTTCTACCTAGTATAAATAGCTCAGAAAGAGAACTCTTCACTTTATTGTTTTAGATGTTTGAATGACTGGTGAATACTGATACAACTCAGAATACATGCCTGGTGTAGTCTCAAAGTTTTAGATGTAACTAAAAGGTCAACATTTTAGCTTCCCAATAATGGAAATGTATTTCTTAGTCCTTTCCAAAGTATACGATTAGAAAAGGTGCTAAAAGGCTTAGATTACTGAGAAACTCATTCATTAAAGCCTTGCATGAAATTGCTACTGCCATATTCATTCTGTACACTTAAAATTGAAAAATCATAGAAAAATCATCTCAAAAGCAAGCTATATTATCTAGAACAAAACTGCAAGCAATGAATACACATTAACACATTATTTTTCAGACTCATTTTGCTGATGTCATTATGATGTTGGTTCTGATTAATAAACATTATTGTGGGAACTAGAAAATGGTCTGGATTATCTCTAAATGAGAGCAGAGTTCAGGGAAGCCCTTAGCACCAAGAAAGAAAGAACGAAGGAAAACTAAACTATCACTGACATTAGTTTTGCCTAGAACTGATTCTATGTAATCAATGCATTAGGTGTTCATGTGTTCGTAGACTGATAGATTGGGTATAATAACCTCATAATATTCCAAGTTATCTTGATTTGCTGGCAGCCTCAGTGATCTCCTTATTTACTTATGAAATCACAAATTATACTGGTTTCAGTGTAGTGATAGGTTTTAGAGAGGTATTGAGTGGGACTGTAGACACATATATACCATCTCTCAGTATTAATATCTTGGTATGTTCATGTCTTGATTAGGCAAAATAAAGTATCAAGTAAAATTAAATTAAAAAACCAAGGGAATGCACAACACTGAGAGCGAATCCTAATTTAAACTATGGATTTTGATTAGCAATGATACGTCAATGCAGATTCAACAAGTTCATTGAATGCACCACCCAAATGCACAATAGAAAATATTCTTATGAAAAAATTTTCATGAGGAGTATGCTCTGTACCTCTTGGAAACATATTTTTCTTGTGTGATTATGTAATTTAAAGACATTCTCTTTTGAAGTCTCTGATAATTTGTGTGATTTTTAATTTATATATTTTAGAATATCATTTCTTTGCCATTATTCATCCGGTAATGAGTACATTACTTTTTTGGAAAATGTCACCCCTTCCTTCGATTTTTGAGGTTTCTCCCTCCCATCCCTGCAGACAATTTACATAATTCATTTTCCATATAGTGTATACTGAAGAGTGGTTGCATTTGTTCACTTTTCTTTCCCCATTTCTGCACCCTCCCATTGCCCCCCATACAAAGAAAAACAATCACAACCAACAACAAAAACAATAACCCATGTTTCCATGTCTTGTTTGTATGTGAATACCTAGAGTCCTGCAATTTACTTGATAATAAAGTTTTCCAGTATATAAATATGTATATACACAGTTATATATACTATAAATGAATATATTAACATATATATTTGTGTGTATTTTATCTATTATATATTGATGCAAACACATTTGAACTATATGTTTATAAATGATACCGATACACATGATATGCAATTACATATACATGTTTCCTGTCTTATGATGGATGGTGCACATTGTTTTCTTGAAGTTTACACAAGTTCGAAAGGGGCACACTTTGAGGAGTAATTTTACTTCAGTTGTTTCTGACCTAGACACATATGGTAGATTACTCTCCTGTTACAAACAAGGCAGCTGTGCTGATCCTCAACCACATGCAGCCCTATAATCCCAACATGAACAGCTGACTTCTGGATGCTGTGTTGCAGGCATGTTTTTGATATAAGTGTGCAATAAGTGACAGGAGATATTCAGTATTTTATTATAAAATTGTCTTTGTGTTGTATGATTTCACCTACTAATATACTAATTTATGTGTTGTGTGAGCACTTCGGGTTATTCAAGCTAAGTTTTCATTGAATAATTTAATTGTGTGTGTGTGTGTGAAAATTACAAAAATCTATACTAATTCCTTATTAGGAAGAAAGCAAGATAAAAAAGAGAAAATCTCTGTCATTATTTAAAAGTTGTATTTCTATTATCTGATATCTGTAGTGCAACTATATTGGATGAACTATCCAATTCTGACGCCATTTTCCTTCATGAAATCATTGAATTATATTTTGAGCTGCTTTCACAACTTCAATTCCTATATTTCTCTTAACTTTCTCACTTGAGGAAACCACAAAAACAACAGAAGCCTCTGTTATATACTTATGGGATGACTGGAGCTTCTCTTCCTTTTGAAATGTATTTTTCATGGGTTTTACAAAGACTTGTGAAGTTCCTTTTATTGAACTGAGATTTTTTTTCTTTATCTTTTGGTACTGGTGCCTGGAGAAACAGCTTTAAAATAGTACTAAAAATATTAAAAGATTCTTCCAAAGTTTCAGTATTTTTAAATATCCCCAATTCTCATAAGGCTACAGATTGTAATGTGAAAAAGAAATCTCTCTCTTCTCCTCTCATAATTATCCTGAACTATTGGAATATAGAATGCAAATTAAAAATTCTGTTTTGTTGAAGAATGGGTTCATTAGTTTGAGTGGTGTATGCCATATTTTTGTGTCGTTATAGAGTAGCAGCCAATGCTTGATGTAGTTAAGAGGGAGTGTGGTTAAGAATAAATTTTATTGAAAAATGGTATACTTGATCACCATTGGTTCATATGAAGAACAAGC
>NW_012267355.1:512924-520356 GCF_000151885.1 Dipodomys ordii
ATATATATATATATATATATATATATATATGATATCTCTTTGTTGCTTTGTATGTCCGTCCCCCATGGTATAACTCCTGTTTTCACTGTACTTGATGTTGGTATACTTTGTGGAGGGGAAGGGAAAAACAAATTGTTTAAATAGGGATACAGGTGGACCCATTGCAACAATGAGATGTACAAGACGTTACGTCGAAAAATGAACTTTATAACTTTGGCAGGAGCAGGTTCAGATCAATCTCAGCCATATCTTAAATTTGCTAATTCTTTCTTCTGTCAAGTAGCCTATTGAGCCTTGGCAGTGATTTTTTCATTCTAGTTCTGGTAAAATTCAACTTCTAGATCTTTCACCTGATTCTTTTTTATATAATTGCTATTCATTTTATTACTCATGTCACCAAAATTTCAGTTAAATCTTCAGTGTGGTTTTCTTTTACTTTGGAAATATTGAAAACGGCTGCTTTGAAAACTTTTCTTCTAAGTTCTATCTTTTGGGCTCTTCTGGGAAATATCTTAACAATAAAAAAACAAGCAATCATGTAGATTAGAGAGTGGCTTTGGAGATAAGTAAATAATCATAACACAATCCACACTTGCATTTAAGGTAAGTGTACTGTGTTTGTGGAGAAACTTTCATAAAACATTTTATAATTATTTTCTAAGATTAAAAAATCAACTCAAAACTTTTTCCTGTGACTCCCTTTACACATTTTCTATACTACTTTTCAAGTAGTCCTATAATCAAATATTATACGGTTCAGAGATGTCTTATTTTGGATCAGTCAGACCTACAAAGGAGTTGGGGAGGTGGAGATGGAAGAGATGCTAAGGGAAAAACAAAGGAGAGGGTCAAAAATGCTCCACAGGAAATGTACTCATTACCTTACTCATCTAACTGTAACTCCTCCGTAACTGAAACAGCTTTCCAGGTATTGTGGCTTGTGCCTATAATGCAAGCTACTCAGGTGATCAAGATTTGAAAGATCATGATTTTAGATCATGAGAAAAAATGATTTTAACACCCTTGTCAACCAGTAGTTAGGAATGGTAGTGTACCTGCCTTCCCAGTTACATCAATAAATGTGAAAAAGAAGAATTATAATATAGGCACATGACAAATAGAAGGCTAAACCTCATCACAAAATAAACAATGCAAATTTTTTTTAAAAAAGATGAGTATGTGGTTTTGAGTTAGAGCATCTACTTAACAAGTGCAAAACACAACCTCATTGCTGCCCCCAAAAGGGAAAAAAGTCTGAAAAGGTACAAAATATATGATATAGCTGACATCAAGCACTAGCTACCACTAACAATTTTTCTAGGTTGGCCTTGAGTATTAATTTTCATATCTCTACTTCTCAAGTAGCTGGGATTGCAGAAATGAGCAAACTTGTCCAGCCATTGTAAACACATTTTGATACATCCTTTACCTCAAACTTGTGATTGTGTAATAGCTACAGAATATTGACCTAGGACAGGAGAGAGATGGGGGAAATTTATGGCCATTGTAGATTTATTTACTAACTGCTCTGAGAGCTTAATGTTCCTATGTGTGTTTCTATTTAAAAATTAACATAAAAATCCTAGATTCTCTAATTTATCTTTACTTTTTTTGAAGACATTTCTTCTCTCATGATGTTTATATTTATGTGTATGTTTTATGATATGTAAACATAATGTGTATGCATAATTATGGAAATGGATTTAACTGTATGGAATTGTAAATTAGTTTACATATACAGAGTTAATTCTTTCTATTTTCATTATTTTACTTACCATGGTTACCCACAAGCTTCTTTCTTACTTCCTATTTAGTCATACATACACGGAGTACTTCAGTGAAACATTCATTTTTGTTTAATATTAGTGTCTTCTCTCAGCTTTATAAATTCTGGTAAACAGCCTTGAATGCACAACTCAGCTTCTACTTCTGACCATTTCCAGCAATGGTGTGAGGAAAACAGTACTTGATAATGTGGCAAAAATGAATTGTTGAAGGTTAAGTAAAGGCTACCAGCAGCATTTTGTTCTTCCAGACAAAGATTATTTGAAAATGATCACCTGCCTGCCTTGTTTTCCTAACATGTTTGGTTTTATATAATGAAAAAAAAAAGGCAGTAAAACAGATTCACTTACTTCACACTTGAATTAGCTCTGCTTTCTCAAATCTGTGTTTTACTTCCCAAAGAAAGGATGAATCTTAGAGGTAAAAACTAAGAAATCTTAGACTATTAATATTGCTTTCACCAAAAAGGCATTTAAAATTCTCTGCTATTTGTATTTAGATTAGGAAACATCCCTCTTAAATGTCAGTGAGCATGTCTTTTAATTGCATTTACTGAAGCATCCTTAGCAATATTTCTGCTCTTATTTAAAACATATCTCATCATAATATTTTATATTTATTATAAATATTCTAGATGAATTAGAATATACTAAATCATGTACTTGTAATCGGATATTGGAAACTTTATGGCCAGATAGCTACTGATTTATTGAGGCTTGTCAGCCACAAAAATATCAAGTAATAATTTATGCAAGTAAATTCTAATCGTATTTCTTAAAAGATTCTGATGGGAAATGAACATTCACAATTAATGACAAACTAATCTCTTTAACTAGAAGAGTCTTTGATGTTTTGAAACTAAGGAGATATTATATAAAATCTTCAACAAGGAAATGTATAATTTAAATACTGAGGTTCCATGGTCAAAGTAAAATAAATGTAACTATTGTTAAGTACATAGAGTAAAATTATTTTAATTATCATTTTATCTACTTGTTGCCATTTTAAGAATCATGGCGAGATTTTTCAAAAACACAGTTCATAAATTTATTGTTTTTTATAACCTAAGTATATGTTTGTGATATCACTTTTCTTTTGTGATAGAAAGATATAAAATTAAAGAAGCAATTTCTTATTGTGTAGTCATTTGTTTTAATTAAATTATACATGTTAATATAAATTACTAATAAGTTATTATTACATAACATACCCAATGTTAATTTTTAGAAATATGTAATATACATTTTCATAGTTGAATATTGCATTAATTTCATTAGAATATGTATGCAAATGAATGCAACTTTTAAAACTGTAAAAAGTGATTTAGAAACCTGTACATGTTAACTAATGACAAACTGTATTATGTCTAATAATAATATCTAATTTTAAATTATTTTATAATTTTTATATTTTAATGAAATTGATGATAAACTATGCTTCAGTATATAGAGCTGAGCAAGTTCCAAATTAATGTACTTCTTAGAAAGTGCACATTATGGAAGTATTCAAATGTTTTTTTTGTTTTTTTTTCCTTTCATGCAATTGTTTCTATCATATTTATAAGATATTTCTATGTTGCTTTGTATGTCCCTCCTCCATGGTATAACCCCTGCTTTCACTGTATTTGATATTGGTATAATTTGTGGAGGGGAAGGGAAAAAAAAGTCGTTTAAATAGGGATACAGGTGGACCCGTTGCAACAATGACATGTACAAGTCCTTATGTCGAAAACAAACTTCACAACTTTTGTGAGGGGCAGGGAAGGATCAGGTGGGGGGAGGGGGGAAGTATGGGAAGGGATGGGAAGGGGAAACAAAGAGGAGGCAACAATGCTTGATAAGAAATGTACTCATGATCTTGCCCATGTAATTGTAACTCCTCTGTATGGTATTCTCACAATAAAAAAAAGAAAGTGCACATTATTCACTGTGAAAGCAAAAATGTAAATATTTCAAAATAGAATACAAATCCGTATCTTAATTCTATTTTTTTTTTTTTTTGTCGGTCTTGGGGCTTGAACTCTTGGCCTGGGCGCTGTCCTTGCAGTTTTCACCTAAAGGCAAGCGCTCTACCACTTGAACCACAGCACCACTTCTAGTTTTCTAGTGGTTTATTGGAGATAAGAGTCTCACAAACTTTCCTGCCAAGGCTGGTTTTGAACCGCGATCCTCAGATCTCAGCCTCTTCAGTAGCTAGCATTACAGGTGTGAGCCACAGACACAAGGCTACTTCTATTTCTTAATTATCAAATGGCCAAATGAAGCAATAAAGGGTAGAGATATAAGTAATGTACTCTACTTTCTTCAGCAAAAGATTTATCTAGTTTAGAACATGAGCAAAATGAATTCACAATATTTACAAAAAAATATTAAAATGATTTCAAATAAGACTTTGCACTTTTAAATTGAGATAATAGACTTCAGGTAATGCTCATATCTGTTTTATAACCTTTGTTGCCTGTGATATTGAGGTGCATATAACATTTATAGGAGAATGATGGGAAGTGTACATTATTGTCAGGATTATAGATTTGTCATTCACAAAGCCATCAATTTCTTTTCTCAGTCATACCTCTCTCTTATGCCATATAATTAATTGTGCAAAAACAGAAGATTGATTATGAATTAACCATAAGCTTAGCAGTTTTGTTACACAGACAAAAAAATCAGTCTTTAACAACACAGCAATGTACAGTTTCCAAAAGAAAACAAAAGAATGGATTCATGACTTTGGCATCAAGCTTACTAAGCATAAGTATAATATTTTTATGACACTTAATTGTATTATCTTCTGTACATCTTAAAGCAATTGTTTTATAGTAATATTGAGTATAAACAATATAAATGTAAATAAATCATATGATGTTAAAATTGGGTACTCATTTTAAACTTTAAATTATTTTTATGGATTTCATAGATTTCCTAGTTTCTTATAATTCTGTGAAGTTAGATCAAAACTTATCACTTGAAAGTATGAGACAGATACATTTATTAAATTAGGTAAGATGAGGCTACTCAATTCTGTAGAAAACCTCTAACGTGTAACATTAGACCCTGACATTCGGAATTTACAGGACATCTAGAAGATACTTCTTTATGAAATGTGTTGTTTTCTTGACAGATGCCTGGCAATATCACGTGCATTTTATATGTGGTGCAAGGGAAAAAGTAACTGAGATATATGAACTTTTTGAAAATAATAATGATAACCAACATTTTGAATTATGAATTATTTTGGTTGACATAGGGTGGTGTCAGGTGTGAGCTCTAAGAGGGAGAATGAGGCACTTGATTTGGGAAGAATGAATGGTGATGTGCACGAGTCATGATAAAGGAAAAGACTGAAGTTCTTCACTTTTGAAACTAAAACCTAGTTTTGCACATGAAAAGGAGGGAGGGGAGTGGTTTGGAACTTAGGGACATAGGGTGGTAGGGAAAAAATATAGGTTAATAAGCACATACCTGAACAAAATTGTATTTATTATATATACTACATCTTCACCTGATAGGTAGTCAGCCAATGAACTACATTCAAAAAGCACAGATTTTACCCAAGAGCTGGTGGCTCACTTCTGTAATCCTAATTACTCAGGAGGCTGGAATGTGAGGATCATTCTTCCAAACCAGATCTAACAAACAAATCTGTGAGATTCCTATCTCCAGTTAACAAGCAAAAAGCCACAAGTGAAGGTCTGGTTCAAGTGGCAGAATGCTAACTAGGCCTGAGCATAGAGGCCAAGTGAGATCATGAGATCTGGAGTTCAAGCCCCAGTAGTGGCACAAACAAACAAGCAAGCAAGGAAATCTCGAGAAAGAAGAAAAACATGGAAGCATCAGATTTTCAAGTTTTATGAAAGATTCATATGCTAAAATATATCATCAATAGTTCAAGGTGTATGAAAATATAACAAAAACAGAAAAACTTAATTGCAATTAGATCATTATGACAAGTGAAGTTTGTACTGAGAAATGCCAACACTATGGAAGAAACAAATGTTGAATTAAAATTTAGTTTTACGTGTTTATGACCTAGAAAGTTAGAAAAAATTAACAACAAGAGAGAGAGAACAAGAGAGAAAGAGAGAGAGGAGACTTGTGGATAAATTCAGAAATGATACACATTGAAACAAACACTGAAAATTAAAAGGATCATAAGAGACTAGTGTGAACAATGGTTTGCCAACAATTTGGATAACTCAGAAGAAATGAGTATATTCTTAGTACCATACAATCTACAAAAACTAAATTAGAAAATGTACAATGCCTGAACAAACACACTAAAAAATGTTTAGAAAGAATCATAAATCAAAAACTTCCAAACATAAAGCCCAAACCAGATTGTTTTAACTCTACCACATATTTTAGGAGCAATCAACACCAATATTATTCCAAATTCCCTGAAACAAACCTTATTTTACATCAAATCAAACAAATTAACTGAAGAGGAATTAAAAATTAAAATATTAGACTTCAAACTAAAAAATACCAGGAGAAAAAATGGAGTTAAAGTATTTTGACTTTATTTTTGTTTTGCTATTATTTTATTTATATGATGTCCCCCCCACTACACACAAATGCAAGAAAACAGAATTTGAAAAGTGAGATTGCATCAAGTGGATAAGGCTGGAAACATTAAAGGAATAATCACAGAATAAAAAAGCAACATACAGAACAAGTTTTTTTTCATTTAATTTTCTACACTTTGGAGAAAAGAATAATTTTTCTAAACTTTAAGTGGTCATGCAAAGAGGTTACAGTCGAATATGTCTGTCTATATATCCAGTGGTTTTATTTTTTGTTTTTGTTTTTGTTTTATTTTTGTGTGCTGGGGATTGAACCAGGATGTTGCACTTGCTGAGCAACTTCTTTGCCTCTGAGCTACATCCCAGCCCTCTCCAGTGCTTCCTGATCACTTACCTCTGCTACCATTCTCATCAATCCCACATGAACTACTCATTTCCCATTTCCCACTTGCTTTACTGCATATGTACATTTAGTATTCTGACTGTATTTGTCCTCTGTTTCCTTTATTATTACTCCATTTCTCCCTCCACAAACCCCTTACCTAAACCCCAAGTGTTTCTCTCTCTCTCTCTCTCTCTCTCTCACACACACACACACACAGTAATTTTCTGCAACATTAGGTAAGAACATAATTATGTCTTTTTCAGGGAAAAGATATCTGGAAAATATACTGAGTGAAATAATTCAGGCCCAAGCATATTTTCTTTCACATGTGGATTTTTGTGTGTTTGTGAATGCATAATACAAACTCCCATGCCAACACATCCATGGGGGTATATGTATATGTACAGAATCAAGCTGACTGAAGAACTGTATATGCAGGAGTGAAACGATGGAGTAAACTTTTCAATAGAGATCATATTTAAGCTGAATTTTTTGTAACGGAATGACAGCCCATTTCTTATTTAAGATATATATTACAAGCTACTATAACCAAACCAATATAATTTCATAAAAGGACATACAAATCTATTATGCAGATTAGAGGTTGGGACTAGCCCAGAAATAAATCCATGTAACATAAATGAATCTCAAAGCAGTTGTTTAGGAAAGGAAGCTGGATCTCCCAAAACATACCTCAAGATTTCCATTATGTTATGATCAAATTAGGAAAATCCAAAGTA
>NW_012267355.1:525606-530372 GCF_000151885.1 Dipodomys ordii
GGTAATGAGTACATTACTTTTTTGGAAAATGTCACCCCTTCCTTCGATTTTTGAGGTTTCTCCCTCCCATCCCTGCAGACAATTTACATAATTCATTTTCCATAGAGTGTATACTGAAGAGTGGTTGCATTTGTTCACTTTTCTTTCCCCCATTTCTGCACCCTCCCATTGCCCCCCATACAAAGAAAAACAATCACAACCAACAACAAAAACAATAACCCATGTTTCCATGTCTTGTTTGTATGTGAATACCTAGAGTCCTGCAATTTACTTGATAATAAAGTTTTCCAGTATATAAATATGTATATACACAGTTATATATACTATAAATGAATATATTAACATATATATTTGTGTGTATTTTATCTATTATATATTGATGCAAACACATTTGAACTATATGTTTATAAATGATACCGATACACATGATATGCAATTACATATACATGTTTCCTGTCTTATGATGGATGGTGCACATTGTTTTCTTGAAGTTTACACAAGTTCGAAAGGGGCACACTTTGAGGAGTAATTTTACTTCAGTTGTTTCTGACCTAGACACATATGGTAGATTACTCTCCTGTTACAAACAAGGCAGCTGTGCTGATCCTCAACCACATGCAGCCCTATAATCCCAACATGAACAGCTGACTTCTGGATGCTGTGTTGCAGGCATGTTTTTGATATAAGTGTGCAATAAGTGACAGGAGATATTCAGTATTTTATTATAAAATTGTCTTTGTGTTGTATGATTTCACCTACTAATATACTAATTTATGTGTTGTGTGAGCACTTCGGGTTATTCAAGCTAAGTTTTCATTGAATAATTTAATTGTGTGTGTGTGTGTGAAAATTACAAAAATCTATACTAATTCCTTATTAGGAAGAAAGCAAGATAAAAAAGAGAAAATCTCTGTCATTATTTAAAAGTTGTATTTCTATTATCTGATATCTGTAGTGCAACTATATTGGATGAACTATCCAATTCTGACGCCATTTTCCTTCATGAAATCATTGAATTATATTTTGAGCTGCTTTCACAACTTCAATTCCTATATTTCTCTTAACTTTCTCACTTGAGGAAACCACAAAAACAACAGAAGCCTCTGTTATATACTTATGGGATGACTGGAGCTTCTCTTCCTTTTGAAATGTATTTTTCATGGGTTTTACAAAGACTTGTGAAGTTCCTTTTATTGAACTGAGATTTTTTTTCTTTATCTTTTGGTACTGGTGCCTGGAGAAACAGCTTTAAAATAGTACTAAAAATATTAAAAGATTCTTCCAAAGTTTCAGTATTTTTAAATATCCCCAATTCTCATAAGGCTACAGATTGTAATGTGAAAAAGAAATCTCTCTCTTCTCCTCTCATAATTATCCTGAACTATTGGAATATAGAATGCAAATTAAAAATTCTGTTTTGTTGAAGAATGGGTTCATTAGTTTGAGTGGTGTATGCCATATTTTTGTGTCGTTATAGAGTAGCAGCCAATGCTTGATGTAGTTAGGAGGGAGTGTGGTTAAGAATAAATTTTATTGAAAAATGGTATACTTGGTCACCATTGGTTCATATGAAGAACAAGCTATGCTCAAATGATGAAATAATGGCAATATTTTGTCTTGCTCTGCTGTAACTTTTACCTATAATTGATGCATTTAAAATTTAGCCAGTTGATCACCTGGAAAATTAGTGATCAAATATTTTACCAACTATCATTTAAAATGTGTGAAACCATGACTTAATTTCTTTAAGATATAGTTATATACAGTTCAGATGCAAAAGTACTCACAATGAGAACCATGTTATCTAAACATGTTCTATAGTAATGTCACTCCAGATGAGCTCCGTTGTTCCCTGTCCTTATGGTTTCCCCTACATCTCTGTGTAAAAACCGCTACTTCTTCTATAGAGCTGGCAATGGAGAATAGATGGAATATTCCTCTTAGAAATGACAATGCTGGTTTAAATGATGTCACAGATATGATTGTCTCTTTTTGTTATACCTTTCTCAGTGTAGGAAATCTACATTATGATTGATCAGAAGTAAGAAAATGTAAGATTTTAGCTTTTCTTTTTGTTGTTATTATTTTTTTCCAACTCTACCACATTTGCCCTGCAAGGTGGGATTGTGTAGAAGAAAAAGAGTCCTCAACTTTCATCTACAATTGTCTGGAATTTAGTCTCTGCAGTTCAACTTTTCCCTGATTTCTTGACAATGGAGAGAGAGAAAATGACTGGAAACCTGACACTATTAAAGAAGGAAAAAAATAATTCACAAAACTTGTTAATAATAATGTTAGATAGTTTTGAGCTGCTGCAATACCGTTTTGCACCCTAGGACATAGATATCTTGTTCATGTAGAAATGAGGTTTATGTTGTGGTTGTTGTCATCTTTTTTTCATGCTAGTCTTTGGGCTTGAACTAAGAGACTAGGTGCTGTCTGAAAGCATTTTTTTGACAATTTGGGGCTTGAACTCAGGGCGTGGACACAATCCCTTAGTTTCTTTTTCTCATGGCTAGCACTCTACGACTTGAGTCACAGCATCACCTCCAGTCTTTTCTGTTTATGTGGTACTGAGGAATTGAAACCAGGGCTTCATGCATGGTAGGCAAGCATTCTACCACTAAGCCACATTCCCAGCCCCTAGCAAAACATTTTTGCTCAAGGCCAATGCTCTACCACTTGAACCACAGCTCCAGTTCCGGGTTTATTTGTTTTGTTTTGCTTTGTTTTGTGTGTATGTGATTTATTTCCTGCCTCGGCTGGCTTCTAACTGTGATCCTCAGACTTCAGCCTAGTGAGTATCTGGTATTCAGCTTCATGTAGAGTTTTTAACAGAAGTTAAATGATAAGAAAACTAAAACATTTGTTAAAGATAAGAATATATGATAAGAAAACTGTAACACAGAAGTGATCTCCAGTTTTGCCATCCACCCAGCAAATGTAGGGTGTTTTGAATATACTTCTAGACTCTTCCCTCTGTTTGGGAATGTATGGGGAATTTGCTGATGGCAGATTTCCTTCAGTTATTCCTCTAGGTAAAGGCAGTGTTCTGTGCTGCATTCTATTACCCTGGGCCAAATTTGATCCTCAAATTCTTAAAAAGAAATAATAGTTTGTATACAACGCAGCCTGGCCAGTTCACAAACTGCCAAATTAAAAACAAAAGATCAGGCTTCAAATTGGCACTCTTAACCGTAAAAGTATATTGCAGCTGGATCTCATTTGCTGTACCCTTCTAAGTGTCCTGAGTCTCTTTGTGTCCAGGCCTGTATCTCTCTCAAAATTGTGACGTTAGGAGGGTGACAAATATACGTGGCCTTAACCCTGATGTTTTTAGGTCTCGCGATATTTTGACTGAAAATAAACATAAGGACTAAGTTTGTTAACCTTACCTCAAAGCTTTACATGTTTAATCAAAATTCTTTTTCTTTTGATAGCAAATCATTTCTACACACATATAACTTAATATTATTAAACTGAATTAAATATAATCCCATAATGAATTGGCACCCATCCAGTTATTACTATCAATATGTCCATCATGCAACCTCTTACTCAGCAAGTCTATAGACTGCTAATTTTCAGAACTGCATCTATCATTAGAAGAATGTGTATATGCAATGGAAGCTTTATTAAGTACAGACATCATTTCTGTGACCATTTTGCATGCTGTTGTGTGTTAAAGATAAGAACATTGGCCTCAAGATCTCTTGTGAAACACTGAATTTGAGTATTTGTAAATGTAGCATCGTCCTAAGTTATTTACATGTCAACCTTCTGTTCACTGTCATCCATGTCTCCTTTTCAAATTAAGTAGATAAACTTTATTATCATTGAAGCACCTTTGTTTTTCCAAGAGGAAGGCTTAGGTGAAGTCTCCTTGTAAGTGTAATTATGATTCCACTATGGTCATTATCCTTAATAATCCTTTACACATACATGCATGTTTATTTTCTCATTCTGACAAACTGATATCCTAGGAGGATTAATTTATGAAAGGTTAGAGCATATTTAGTCAATACATTTCTCTCAGGGACAATTTGTTCTTAGTTAAGTGAAGAATAATAAAGCCAAAAATCTATTTTTTGTGTATTTTTTGGAATGTTTGTATAGAATGTCTCTATACTTGATTGATGTTTGTTCTAGCTCTATTTTTTTCTTTGGGACTGGAAAATCTAATTAGTCATTTGAATTTTAGACAATTGTCTTCTGGCAACTCAGTACATATGTCTGTCCTAGACTTCCACATTGATATTAGCTTATTATGTTCTAATATCCTTAATTAGTCTACTTATATAGATTTAAATAGTTAGTTTACTATCAACAAAAGCTCTATTCATAAAATATTTTTGTAGTAGAAAATTTTTCTATTTTAATGATAATTGTCTTTAATATTTGCTGACTGTAGTTCCAATGGGCTATGCTTCAAACTGATTAATTACATATTTTTTCATGTAATGCTTCACAGCTCAGCTTGCTATTTTAAATAATTTCTCTTTGTAGTAGTTACTCAAATAAATTAATTCATAGTGCCTCATATATGGGAAGCACTTTCAATGTATGCTATAAATAACATGACTACTATATAAACTGAAATATTTGAAGAAATAGGACTCATACAACATGAAAATAAGGACATTGACATTGCAAGTATAAGAAAGAAAAGAAAAGAAAACAGAATACCACTGTGTATATATACCACATTTTCTTGATCCATTCATCAACTGAGGGGCATCTGGGTTGGTTCCATATCTTAGCTATGG
>NW_012267355.1:531355-533370 GCF_000151885.1 Dipodomys ordii
AAAGCCAGGAAATTAAAAATTCCTATGAAAAAATTCCAATCCTAGAAGAGAAAAATAAAATAAAATAACTAAAAGCAAACTCTTAGACATGGAGTGATGGAAAAGAGAATTCTGGGATGGGGGGGGAACTTGTTAAAACTACTTTTTGGGATGAGAAGGTGACTTAGTGGTAGAGGCTTGTCTAGCATGCATGAAGCCCTGGGTTTGATTTCTCAATACCACATCAACAGAAAAATCCAGAGGTGGTGCTGTGGCTTAAGTGCTAGCCTTAAGCAAAAGGAACTCCAGTGACAGTGTTCAGGCCCTGACTTCAAGCCCAGGACTGGCAAAAACAACAACAGCAACCCAAACTACTATCTTGTCTTTACTGTCCATATCATTCATTTATTTTCATTTTATATAATTTCTTCTCTTCACTTCATATGAAAGCATGTGTGCTCTGTTACTTCATTTTCTTATCCAGGTCACATAGCATTTAAATTTGTTTGCATTTGTCCTACTAATCTATCAATTATGTCAGTTTAATTAAGCCCTGCTGGGCATCCTAAGAGAGCACAGGTCCGGTGTTACCGTTCCTACACTGTCATCATTCTTTGTTTGGCTCAGGATGGTGGGGATGTTGCAAGTTCCTTAATTGCTTGGAAATATGGACAGTTCTTTGCATTACTTTCTTTGTGTGTCTGTTCACATTTTTCTATGACTTTAATTCTTTCTAATTCTGTTCGTTCAATAAAATCTAGTCTAATTAAATTTGGAAATCGAGACAAATGACTCGTTGAGACAAATGACTAAGGATAAAAACAAATATGTGAACATCACGTGACTACTCACTTTTGTGGATCCAATCAGGAAACTGATAGAGTGACTTAGAGATCCTTTTAAGTTGCAGCAAATTTACAGAGTTGCTCACAACCTTCTATCTTTGTACTGCATGTTGTATTTTTTTTCCACTCCTGGGGCTTGAACGTACTACTTGGATGCTGTCTTTGAGCTGCTAGCATTCTACATGAGCCACAGCTTTATTTATGGCTTTTGTGGTAGTTTATATGAGACAGTCTCCTGGTCTTTCCTGCCCAGGCTGGCTCCCAACCGCAACCTAAGATCTCAGTTTCTTGAGCAGCTAGTTTATCAGAAATGAGCCACCAGCTCCTTTGGCTTGCACGTTGTAATTTTTGATGCTCTTCTGGCTTTTTATCCTAGCAAGCTGTAACCCCAGTGGTTATACAAATTGCTATTAAATTCTATATGAATACTATGTGGCTCCTGATAACTTGAAGAGATTTTGACTGGTTAGGTCTTTATCAATCCTTGTTTCATCTATTTATATTTATCATAGGCATTGCTCTCTAAAAATGTATAGAATAGTGTGAATGTTTACCTCCAAAACATAGGGTGAAACTGAACCCTCCTTGTGAAAGTATAAGGAGGCTGAATTTGGGGAAAACTGATTAAATGATGAGGACTCCAGCTTCATGAATGGAGTTTGTGCTCTAAATAAAGGAAGGAGGTGGTGCACCTCTTTTTACATGGGAAGGAAGATACAGCATTGATCCATTTCCCACATGAGGATGAATGAAGAGGCATCGTCTAAGAAAGAAACAAGGAGCCTGCCCCCAGAGGCCAGATCAGCATTTAATAGCAACTGAGCTATCCGAACCTCTATAATCATTAAAAATAAACCTATACTGTTGATAAATAGCCCACATACATTTTTATTATAGTAACACACAGGGACAAAGATGAAGAGGTTTAGTTATGATAGTAAATGTTGAAATATTTGTCGTATGTTATGTATTTGGAAACCTTGAAAAATTACTGACTAAAGGTAAAGAAAATATGTTTCATGTTTGCATGATCCTCACATACAGGTCTTTTTTTTGTTAATATCTTAATGTTCTTAAGTATCTATGAAAGCATACGTGCATATATTTTTATTGATTTTTAGACTGAATCTGAAATTCATTATACTATTGCATTTGTACTTGTACTATCTTCTCTACATAATCCAAAGATGA
>NW_012267355.1:547791-564074 GCF_000151885.1 Dipodomys ordii
ACCCCAAGATAAATATTCAATTTTTTTTCATTTCATGCAATTGTTTCTATCATATTTGTAAGATGATTTCTATGTTGCTTTGTGTGTCCCTCCCCCATGGTATAACCCATGCTTTCACTGTATTTGATGTTGGTATTATTTGTGGAGGGGAAGGGAAATAACAAATTGCTTAATTAGAAATACAAGTGGACCTATTGCAACAATGAGATGTCGAAGTCATTATGTCAAAAAACGAACTTTACAACTTTGATGGGGGGTGGAGGGAGGATTGGGTGGGGGGAGCATTGGGTGGGGGGGGAGTATGGGAAGGGATGGGAAGGGGAAACAAAGAGGAGGCAACAATGCTTGATAAGAAACATACTCATTATCTTGCCCATGTAATTGTAACTCCTCTGTACGGTATTCTCACAATAAAAAAAAAAAGAAAGAAAACAGAATTACAGCTTTTAAGAGAAAGGTTTTGATTTACTAAAAAGTCAATACTTAAAGAAGTAAGGAGAGTGTCATGTTTTTAAAATTCCAGGACATGATTACATGGCTCACTCACTAAGAAAAATAGCATAGAATATACTTAGCTTTGATATAGGTTGATACAGCAATTAATATTCTATAAGCAACTAGTATTCTGTAAGCAATTGAATCTGGTCTGAAGGAAGATGCTATTACTTAAAATACTATGCTTAGTTGGGTCAACAACTCAAAACTTGGACTAACTGAATCAGTGGAAAATAAGTCATCATGTAAGAACTATAGGAGAGAGGCACAATACAGAAGCAGTTCATTTCGAATAACCAGGAGAAGAGGGAGACACGCAGAGAGAGCAGATCTAAGACGGAGTCTCTGAAGAGATCCTTACGATGAACATTTTGTTTTCCTAGTGAGATAACGCTTTTTGATCCCAACTTCTATGTCAAAGTCTTTTCTACAAATAGCACACAGAGGAAGTTAGAATGAATATAGCAATACTTTGATTCAGGAGAGAGATGTTACCCACTGAGCATAACCATGTGAAGCATGATTGTATCCTGCAGAGACCAGGGGTGGATAAACAGAAGTTAAGAAATTCATATCACATTTCCTTGTCCATTTTCGGCTACAAATCTCAGTTAATGGATGGATATTATATTTATCTTTGTTTCTTCAAGTATGTATCAGTTAGGGTTCTCTAGCTAACCACAGCTAGTAGGAGATAACATGGTCCTTGATATCCAGGGGGCATTGGTTCCAGGAAACCCTCTGGATATTAAAATGAGTTGCATTATACAACACAGTGATGTATTCACATATTACTTGTGAACACAGCCCTGCATACTGTAAATAATCGCCATGTTATTTATAATATCTAAAAAAGTGCGAATTGTATTCATGGTTATTCTCCATTGCTTAGAGAATATTGATAATAATCATGCTTAGTAAAGAAATAATTTATTTCATAATTATATTTTATCTGCTCTCAGTTGAATCCATAGATGTAGAACCTATGGAAAAGAGAACTAATTCTATGACTATTGTGTGAATGTGTATCTACTTTTTTTCAGTTCATAAAGTCATATATATGAATGTATATAATCGGCTATGTAAATTGTGCAGTTTGGCCAATCTTCAATCTGTAGCGCAAGCTGTTTCAAGGCAGAAATTCCTGGCCAGGCACTGATGTTTCATTCTTGACCATAATTCCCTAGGGAAATTTCAGTTTTATAATTAAGACCTATCAACTAAATGGATGAGGTCAGGCTTAAGGACGGTAATCTACTTTACTTAAAGTCAATTGATTGTATGTGTTATCCACAACTTAAAAAAAATGCCTTCACAGCAGCACCAAGATTAGTAGTGTTTAATTGGACAGTAAGGTAATATCGCTTATGCAAATGGACACATAAAACTCATGCCACTGTTCTTTTCTTACCAACTTGACACCTATACATATATCACCCATACATATCAATGTGATCTGTTTTAGCTCCCTGCCTGCCTGTTTGGACATAAGCAAATTAATTCAGGTAGATTTATTTTCTTCATGGTTTCACAAGCTTCAGTTCATCATTGAAGGGAGAGTGGGGAAGAACAGAGCAGCTTTCATGATGTAGGCCTGGAAGCACAGAAA
Organism: Dipodomys ordii; assembly: GCF_000151885.1. Lineage (NCBI taxonomy): Eukaryota > Metazoa > Chordata > Mammalia > Rodentia > Heteromyidae > Dipodomys > Dipodomys ordii. Next base: position 549,896 of record NW_012267355.1, read on the forward strand.
AAGAACATAAAATGGAGCTGGGGCAAGATGTACATAGCCCTGAGAACATGCAGTAGTGAGCCACTTCTAATGGTCCAACAGCCAACTAAACACGGCTTCCCAACAGTGTCATCAGCTACAAACCCATCAAAGCAGTCCTTAGGTGAGAGCCTTTGTCATTTGATTGTCTCTGAAAGTGTATACTCTAAATCACCCAGAAGGATTCATCAATCTCCTAGGTGTTCCTCAATCCAATCAATTTGAAAAGTAAGACTGCCCACTATATTATCCAAATAAAGATAATAGGAAAGTCCTACTTCCATCTAACATATGCCTGTCGAACCTGTAACTGAAAACTTCCTAACTCTTTTCTTCATGTCTTTAATGAAAGTCATATTTCTTGATAGTTCCATAACTGAAATCACATGGAACAAAATCAACTATTCTAATACTTACCATTTTTGGTTATAAAGTGTTAAGAATGGAAATAAAACAAAATATCAGATTTTTCTCTCTCATAAATATGTATATATTCTAAATATATTAAGAAAAATCACTATAATAATTCCAGATATGTATTCATCAAAACTCACAACTAGCCACCTGGCTTTGATTACTATTTAGAATTACTTCCTTATTCTTCTAATCATTTCATATGCACCTTGCCCTCACAAGCACCTCTGATGGTGTACTAGATTTTTTCTACTAATGTAATAAAATTCCTAACTAACATGATTAAATTAGGATGGAAAGGTTTTTTAGCACAGCATTTTGGCTAACTTGTAACCTTTCTTGTACATCCTGAAAGCAGTACATGACAAAGCAAGCACACTTACCTGAATATTAGGAAGCAAAAGAGAGCAAGGAACGGACAAGACAAAATCCCAATGACTGAGAACTTCCCAGTAGGTCCCATTCCTCAAAGATCCCTACAACTGGCAATAGCATCAAAACCTGGAGACCATGTTTTAATACATCAGCCTTCTATTCACTTTTAAAATCCAAAATGTGAAAGCTAGTCATGCTTTCTTTGTTTTGGGATGATCTTCAATACTGACACATCCGGGTTTATAGTAGTGCCCATAATTATCTTGTCATGTCTTTGATTAAGTAGTCATAATTTTTCCACTGCCTCTAATTACAAGACACAGTGGCATTAAGCAATACTATACTCAATATTCCTTGTCACTTTTATGTAGCAATGGCCCAATTTTCTTTTAGTATCCAGGACCAGTAACCCAAACCAGCTGTAGAGGTAGGAGGTGTTCACATTACACAGAGAAAGGTATGATTTCTGGTTGAATAGTATTTCACTTTGGAAATAGAATGTTTGAGAGCAGAGCTCAAGGGGGCAATACAGGAAATAAAAATATTATTACTGGAATTAGTTATGATTAATCATGAACAATGCTACTTTCTTTGATCATTGGACCATGGAATCTTGTTTGAATGGCTTAACATGAGGAAGTCCAAGTTCTCAACTGGGCAGTGCCAGGTAGTTGTTTAAGAGGAATCTTAAGTCACCACAACTCAATCTAGGACATTCTGAAGGACAATATTGATACGATCTGGATCATACAATTTAAGACACTTGGATAAAATCGAGTAACTCTCTAAAACTGCATTCTGAAACCAGTTATCTGCTGTGATAACTTCAGTAATTTCCTAAATTTAGTCCTTTATATTTTTCGTACTTTTTCCAAAATAATCAAAGAATCTTTGTATCAGGATGGTTACTAAGATTGTCCATGGATAGATGGAACATAATTTAGAACAATGCCAGAGAAATAGAAAGTATTCATAAGTATCACCATCATAGATGTTAGATCATAACTTAAGCTCTTTAAATGGCAGAGATGGAAAAATGTTTATGGTATGGTAGAATCAGAATGCTCTAAAGAGAGAGATGTTTCTTCCTGCCTCTGTGTGTGTGTGTGTGTGTGTGTGTGTGTGTGTGTGTGCGCATGCACGTGCACACATATATATGTATATATGTGCCACTTCTGGGCTTAAATTGAGGGCCTAGGCACTATCCCAGAGCTTTTCGCCCAAAACGTGAGAAAAAAGACATTTTTGCTCCAGACGTTAACTCTACGAGCTACAGCTCAACTTTTGGCTTTCTGGTGCTTGCTTAGAGGTAAGAATCTCATGGGTTTTGCTACTTGTAATGGCTTGCTCCTCAATCCTCATATCTGAATTTCACAAGTAGTTAGGATTATAGATGTCAGCAACCAGAGCACCACCCATTTTTTCCTCTTTTGTATACTTCTCTTTAAGGATCTTAGACAAGTATTTAAAATCTTCCAAAGTTATTTTTATCATCTGCAAAGCAATGTTAGAAATACTCATGTACATTATAAACATAATTATACATGCATACACATACATTTATAAATGCAAGAACCAGTGTATGTGAATCTTAAAATTTGTCATACTAGCAGTCTAGTATAAAATTATTACACAAAGCCTATTTACTCCATTAACTACAAACAGCATCTATAACCTGTTGCATTGTTCTTTAGAAAAGTAATTACTTTATGCATTGCAACCATGAGTAGTGCAACTTCATTGTTAGATAGTTTCATTAATTCAAAATTTTGCTCATTCATGATTAAAATATGCTCAGGGAAAATGTCAATATACACATGTATATGAAAGTAATACAATGAATTCTAGAATTGCCATTCTACTATAATAAGCCAACCTTGTTAAACTGATATGCTTCTTCTCATGAATAAGAACTAGATATTTTCATTTAGGCTGGAGGGTCATATTCAACTTGACAAATTGCTTTGAGAAAATTCCTCTATCAAAGATATCATGTAAAAATCTTCTTATTGGAAAGTGGATTAACATGGTATAAATGGCTTTCTTCTCAAGTGTTTGTGATGAGGGCATCGATTTACATTCAGTTTTAAAAGAGAGATTGTACAAGATCTATTTTCTGTGTAGTGAATGGTATAGAAATATACATATTAAGTTATGATACCCTCTAGAATACTATATGAATGTGCCTAAATTAGTAATGAGATTTTTTTACGTCTTCCTATTCTAATGGTATGAAAAATATTGTTAGTAGATATTCAGAAATACCACTACACATTGTATTCTAATTTCAACTACTCAATGAATATGTAAAGTTGTATCATTTATCTTATTGTTGAAAGCATAGTGGACTAAGGCCGTGATTTTTGGATCTTTGTTCTGGCTTTTAAAAAAATCATATTTTAGACATCTGGAGAGAAATTGAGATAACTATCCATTTAGGTACATGGGTTATTTCCTGTTATTGACTTATTGTTATGGTAACAGAGTATAGAAACAGTTGATTCTATCAAACAGTTGTCAAGTCAGTAATTTTCATGTCACTACTCCTAAGAAAACTATGCTTTTTTCTCCTCACTTTGTCTCTGTCTCTGTCTCTCTGTATCTGTCTCTGTCTTTCTCTAGTGTCTCAGTCCTGGGGGTTGGACTCAGGAAGTGACACTGTCCTTGAGCTTTTTTTGGTAGTTAACTGCAGATAAGAGTATCATAAATTTTCTTGGCTGGGCTGGTTACAGTGATCCTAAAATCTTAGACTCCTGAATAGCTACAATTGCAGATGCGGGTCACTAGCACCCAGCTTCTTCAGTATAATAATAATTATTACAATATATTTATAACAATTGTAACACATATATAATATAATATACCATATGATATATAATAATAGAATTATAATATAGTATAACATATATTATAATATATGATATAATGTATATTATTTATTGCACATTATAATATATAACATTACATACTGTGTATAATATATAACATATAATTATACATCATATGATATAATGTATAACATATAATATCTATTATATATTATATTATATATCATACATTATATACAATAGCTAATATTAATATATACTGTTATAGTATATATTATAATATATTAGAGTATATGCAATATATAATACTATATACAAACAATATATTACATACATCATATTATCATCACATAATATATACATTATATATAATGTATATATAATATACATCATATAAAATGAGAATATAATATTATTTATTATATAAATTTATTATTATTATTATTATGCATGAATTCTTACTAAAAATTGTTAGTGCTGGTACTTGAGCTTGAAGTCAGGGCCTTGTACTTTTGTTTGGCTTTTTAGCTTAATGTTGGTAGTTTATCATTATCATTTGATCCACTGGGGCTGGCTGCAAACTGAGAACTCCAGGATTCTCAGATCTCAGCCTCCTAGTATCTAAACATACAGTGATTTGGCAGTAGCATCTAGTTTTTTTAAAATTTTTTCCTTTCTCATTTCATATTCAGACAATAAAAAGGTTTTCTATAAACTTTTAGGTCTTTCGCCTCTTGGACCCTTATTCATGCCTTCAATGTATTCCTTGCGCAACAATTAACTTTGCAGTAATGATTCCATTTTCTTTTATTGTATCATAGAAAATTATGAAGTAGTCCTATAAATGCGCCCAGTCACACATATGTACATGTTTTATGACATTGAATCATAACAATTACTCATGATTGTAAATTATTTCAGGAAAATGTTTGCTGAAAATAACCACATAATTTTATCATTATCCAACAAAAATGTCCCCTACTAATTCAAAGAGAAGGGAAAGAAAACCTGGTCACATTTAATTTTCTGATTAAATCCACTACTTTTTCTATATATCCTTTTGGAAGACTTATACATTTGATATTTAGCTAGATACCTTGTACAGTGCTAAGGACTGAAAAATAATGGGTTATGTTAAGTGTTTTTCATAGTAATTACCACTCATGAAGAGATTATGGGTAAACAGAAAGGATAGGGGGTACCATTTGTTGCTAAGCTACAGCAACATAACACTTTAGAGTTTTGGGTTAGAGAAAATAAATAATGAAGCCACTGGAACTTATAGAAATTGTTAGGATTATGGCAGTCACTAGCAAAGACTGAAAATCAGAGGAAACATTTATAGGATTTATGACCAGCAGTTTCTTGCAATCATTTAGAAGGTCTAGGCTTGCACATAAATTCTTGGGCGCTTCTTAAAATATGATGAACCATGTAGCATATTGTTTCTCTTTTATCCAAGAGTTAGATTTAAAGTCAGAGAATGCTGATACCAGTGAGGGATTTCAATGTACACTTCTACTCAAACAATAGGTATATAGAATAATCACTGTGCATTGGATGATACATATATATACATATATATATATATATATGTATCAGACTTTCCCAAAGGGAAGACAAAATAGTATACATACAAATTTAAATATTGGAATGTAGGGCATATTATATTTTTTCTTTTTATGAATTATAAAATATGTGTGTACATCTAGACCTAACCAGTTTTATGAAAGTCATATATTTTGTAAGTTATTTAATTATTTTCAAAAATTATTTGTTCATAGAATACATCAACCATATCTGAGTCAGCAAACTATATTTGCTATAAAAGTATGTCATTTTATTTGTTATAAAATTATTCATAATGTCCTTTTTATGATAAAACATTATGGAAAAACAATATTAAACCAATATAAATAGATTTTTAATATTGATATTGAAACCTAGAAACTATAGAAAGATGAATTAATAATAGGCCTGTGTACATAAACTAAGATGATAGACAATTGCTCATTTCATAGGCTTTATTATATTCTAAAAGTATTAATTTTTTAGTAAATGAAGACATAAACATTTAACATATCCATCTGAAATAACTTCAAAACCACTAAGAGCAGGAATTTTTAATCAACTCTATGAAATTAGTTATAGATGTTTCAGTTGCTTTATTAAATAAGTTATGGTAATTATTTTGTTGCATGATTATTGAGGTATTGCCCAGTTTTTCTACTAACACTATGCATTATGATGAATTACATATAACAATATACTAGTTAATTTTAACAGATATGTACAGTAAGCTGTGACTTCTCATAATCATGGATGGAGAACACTTGCAAACTTGTTCAGTGCCCTTTTAAATCCCATAGAAATTAGTACCTCTTTCAAAACAATTCATTAAATACTAGTAAACACAAGTTTTCAGTGCTATATTGTATCCATAGTTTTTCAAGACAGAGTTATGACTCATATCTATAAATGTTCCTCTTAATATTGTGTTCACTGCATCACAAAGATTCTAGCAGATGGTTTTGAATTTCTGTTTGTGTGTGTGTGTGTGTGTATGTATGCATGTGTGTTTGTACATGTGTGAAATGTGTGTGTTAGTGCTAGGTATGAACTTAGGTCCTCATTCTCTCCTTTCACTATTTTTGCTGGAAGATGGGCCTCTACCACTTGAGCCACAGCTATGTTTAGAGAATTTTACTTATTAATTGGAGGTAAGGCTTTCCTGGGATTTGTCTGACTAGACTGGCTTCAGATCTCAGCTCCCCGAGTAGCTAGGATAAGAGGTGTGATCCATTGGTGCCTGGCTAGGGGGTTGTGTTTATGGGTTTTTTTTGTTGGATTCTAGGAGTTTTTGAATTTCCCTCTTTATTTCTTCATTGACCAAATCATCTTTCATCTAATTGTGTTTACTTCTTTGATGTCTTCTTGCAATTCTCTCAGCTGACAGAATAAGAAGGCATATTGCTGCATACTAAGGAGTATCTATGAACTTATATATCCATTCTGTATTTGCATTAAGCTAAGCAGGAGATTATAACATCTCTGATACCAATCCTCTAGCCTTATATTTCTAGCCATCTCACCTTGCTTGAAAGTTTATATCCAAAAAATGAGAAACAGTTCCCTCTATTCCATTGTTAATTTCTACTGATTCCACATACTGCTATCAGAATGGCTGACCAGAAACTTACTATATTGATCACCATCAGCTTTATAGTGGCTCTTCAGTTTCCATGTTAATTAACTCTGTGCCTATTTTCTTCATTTTTGTTTTCTTTTTTTTTTGTTTGTTTGTTTGTTTGGTCTGTCCTGGGGGCTGAACTCTGGGCTTGGGTGCTGTCCCTCAGTTCTTCAGCTCAAGGATAGTGCCTTACTACTTGAGATACAGCACCACTTCCAGCTTTTTTCTGCTTATGTGGTGCTGAGGAATCAAACCCTGGGCCTCATGCATGAGGCAAGCACTCTTCCACTGAGCCAACTTCCCAGCCTCCTATTTTCAATGTTTTTATAAATATGCTAATTCCATACACTTACCACGTGAATGTTTTACAAGTATTTACTCCCATCATTTGCCTTAGCTTTTCAAATCCTTCTAATTTTATTTTATTGTAAATATGCTGTACAGAGGGGTTATAGTTACATAAACAAGTCAATGAGTACATTTCTTGTTGATCATTGTGACCCCTTCCCTTGTTGTTCTCCCACTATCCCTTCCCTCCCCCATCCCCTCTCACTCCTCCCCCCACTGAAGTTGTAAATTTCATTTCCAATATACTGTCTTGTGGGTATCATTGTTGCAATGGATCATCCTGTTTCCTTGTTTGCGAAGCAATTTTTCCCCTTTAATTATTTTCAGCTTCAAATATTATATTATGACCTTCTTTTTGTTATATGTATTATTTTGACTTAAACATGTAAAATATGTAAGAATATTTTCTTAAATATTTCAGTATATGTTATTTTCTTATGCTTTTTCTATACCGTTCATTTGAATTATTTCAATAAAATGCAAACTATAAGGTTTCTTTTTGTGGCAGAAATAAAAAAGCATTTGAGACCACTCATTTCTTTTGAAAATCAGAAGGTAAGACTATCTCTTGAATTTTTATATTCTTACTATAGGCACATTCAAAGTATATCCTAATATTAATTTTAAAATGCTTAAAATGTAAGTGTGTGTTAATTTTCCTAATTGGGTCAATAAAGTAAACTACTAGTTTTAACTAGTATTCAACTAGTTTGAAATATTAATTTTTAACTAGTTGTATATGTTAATATTAATTCACTTTATTGAATCAATTGCATTTGTCAGTGACAATTTCATTTAGAGCTACTTATGATGTCAAGTGAGTAATCATACTATTAATTTTGGCATGTATGGACTCAGAAAATAAATAAATACTTTAAAATTACACACCAAAAGATTTTTTAACACTGAATAACTGTGTTGCACCTTAACACGTTCATTCTGTTGTTTTTTTTTCCTGAGCTGTAATCATTTATGTAGAAAACCTCATTATCTTAGTACCTTTAAAATCAGTTCCTAGAACAATCTGTAAGGATTACTGTACCTCACTTTGACTATGTCAGACACCTCTGCTTGTTCCTTCTGGTAGCATAGTGACACACCTTTTATTCTAGAACTGTTCATGTTATAAATTTCCATTGTGTGTATGATTAAGTTTCATGAGCAAGAGAGGTGAGAGACTTCGAATAAGCATAATTACAGTGCTTGACAAGCCTGGAAGAGCTCTGAAGTATCACAGTCCTGTAACCTTGAGCAGTACTTCTGACATCACAAATGCTCCCCAGGAGGCTATAAGACAGGGGGTGAGTGGCATTCCCATACACGAATTGCAGGAAGCAATTGAAGGCTATACTGAATCCAACACTGGAGAGCTAACAGCCTTTCAGAGTGATTTTTCGTTATGCTTCAATGTTATACATTTCAATTATGCTTGCTCCCTAATACCAACTTCTTCACCCTGTTAAACACACATTTAATAACTGTCCTTTCCTTCTTAACAAGCAATAGAGAAAAAAGAGGTAAAATATTTTCTCACAAGCCACAGAAGCTAAGAGGAATGCTAGAGGACTTCGAAAGTATATTTAGGGAAGTAATTTAAATCAATTGCAAGCTCATAGTCATATTCAATAGGTAACATTGCTTATGTGAAAATTAGAAGGTGATTTTATCTGGTGGGAATTGACAAATATATATCCAATATTAATCATCCTTTACAAACATTCATAGAGCAATCCACAATGATGGGCTAAAATATACTTTTACGTCTTTACTAAAATTGTCATTTATTTCCAGGTTTCTAGCCTTTATTATTTCAATTGTAAGGTAATATCTAATGTATGGGACCTGTGGAATGTAGTTGTTCATATCATATCCAAAAAGTGTTCTCTAACAATTATTTCTTAACAATGTTTATGCAATCACATGAATTCATTTGGAGAGTTTTAAGTAAGGATAGCTGATTCCTAAACTTTACATCCCCTAAATCAGAAATGGACACAAATGTTATTGGAGTAGGGCTCATTATTATTATAAATTAATGTATTAACATTAAAATTATTACACTACTGTTAGAAGTTAATGTAAAATGCTACTTGAAAACTAGTCTTCTAAAGAACTGTGCATTGACAGCCTATTGCTATTTTACCTAGTTAGATAATAGCAATGTTACATATTGACTACTTCATCTTGTTTTGTTTCAAAAAACAAACTCTAACTTAAAAGTAAAATGATTTCTTTAGTTAATATTTCTTAGTGTGAGAGATACTCTGTATGTGCTGAATTTAGAACTCTGATATTTGTTCATAAGCTTTCTTATAATACTTTAATTTATACTCATCAGCAAAGTGAAACAAAATTGACATCTACATATAATATTTCTAGCCATGCAAGGTAATTAAGCATAACTTGTACCAGTATTGCCTGTTTCTGCCATGTGTTTTTATGTTATAATATTCAATTTAAACTCTTAATCTCAAAAGAATAAACTATTTATTGGTAGTTAGAAAAAACCCTTTCATTTATGCTAATTATAATGACTAGAATCCAAGAGGTAGCAGCAGGAAACTAACTCATATTTGTAGGAAAGTATCCATTCTAGAATGAAGAATGATAGTACAACTGAATAAATTGGCCCAAGATGATCAAGTTAAGCCATAATAGGACATGCTAAAAGTAAAACTACAGAGCTGTAAATAAAAAATTATAAACTGTACTGTTAATACCCCAAACGACAGATATAGAAATGACAAGAGAAGAAGAAAACAATTAATCAAGATTTTTAAGTCCTAAATTTAAGAATAATCATGCTGGAAAAAGATTTATATACCAGTAGATTTCAATTTTTTTTAAAAAGGTATCTAGGGTCAGAAGGATAAACAGATATAGCTATTAATAAGGCCTAAAAGATGGGGTCCTGACTATGTGTATCACTTTTCTCATTTCATGATCTACTGAGGTCCTAACCCTCTCTGCTCCACCAAACTTGGCCTCCCTACTACATATGCTTTTGACATATCACACTTGAATTTGCCTAGTTTGTGGCAAGCTTTTGTCTATTCTTCCCTCTCAGATTTCCAGCTTCCAAAACAGGTATTTGATTTACTTCTTTCACTTTTTAGTTTTTTTTAAGTAAATACTCACTTGCTGATGTTATTGATTATTGCTTGATGGATGGATTGATAGATGAATGGATAGATGGATGGATGCCTATACTTGGGCTTGAACTCAGGACCTCACTCTCTCCCTTGTGCCCCCTCCCCCCACACACACATTCAAGTCTGGTTCCCTACCACTTGAGCCCTGGATCCACTTCTGACTTCTTGGTGGTTAATTGGAAATGAGGCTTCAAACCTTGATCCTCAGAGCTCAGTCTCCTGAGTAGCTAGGATTATAAGCATGAACCACCACCACCCAGGTCAAATTGACATTATTTGTGTATTTGTTTTCCCCAAACACACCAAAGGAATAAAGTAAAATATTACACAACTGTTTAATTTGCTTCTCACTAGGGCAAAATTAGAACTCTTTCCTCCAGAAGACTTATAGCCAATTGTTAAGTATTAATATCTAGGATTGGATGAATTTAGCATTTTCTTGTATTGGTGAGATTTCACTGAAAACCTCATTGCATTTTCTCATTCACATAATTACTGCTACCATCTTGGTAAGCTTGCTGAATGTGCACATGTGCACATGAAAGTGGATTCTTATCACTTGTTTGAGTTATATTCTATACATTTACCATGCACTCCAAACTGCTTAAGACTAATGATTACTTCACAGAACAGAACTTGAGTTTGTGAATGTACTTATCAATTAGATTAATTAATTATTAATTATTATTTCCCAATTAATTCTCAATAGTTCAGGTTGAACTTTAGTCTGTTTTCACAAAAGCAAGATCAAGGGTCAAAAGTGTTAGGAAACCTGCCGACGGCCATACATCTAACATGAGTTGGGATTACAATGCAGTTCTTCTGCACAGGTAAGGTAGCCAGAGCTCCCTGAACTCAACTGTTCCTAAATAGCATGGAATACAGCTTGAGCCTCCATTTGAGGCCCAGGAAAAATGTTATTAAAAACTTCTCATTAATGTACTTTAATTAATCATAATGCATGAACATAAATTCTTTAATTATAAGACATTCACAGCATTTATATAATATACAAATGTAAGAACTGGGTGAAAAGAGTGGAACTATTTGTGTTAGCTTTCCAAGCTTTCTACAAATATGAAGAATGTTCTATAAGGGAGAAATATAGAAGAGGTGACATTGATTCAGATCCATTGTAACTCTTAAGCTGGCTTGTGGAATTAAATCCCTTTGTAAAATTCATTAACAAAAAAAACACTTTAAAATGCTCTAGTAAAAGAAGTATATTAAAACTGTATATAAATTGGTCACTGGTGGCTCAAGCCTATAGTCCTGATACTCAGGAACCTGAGATCTAAGGATCTCTGTAGCCAGTCTAGGCTTACATATGGGAGAGAATCTTACCTTCAATTAGACAGCCAAATGCCAAGAATGGAATTGTGGTTCAAACGGTAGAATGACAGCCTTGTACAGATGAACTAAGCACGAGTATGAGATCATGTTTTCAAGCTTCAGTAAGCAGTGCTTAAAATGAACAAGCAAACAACAACAATATTATGATTGGATTGGCTTCAAACCATGATAATCTGGTATCAACCTCCTGTGGATGTTGATTACCATGTGTGAGTAACTGAGTGTTGGCTCATATTTGCTATGTTTTCTAAACTTCCTAATTCAATTTGCCAGAAGTATATATATTTTGATAGATTTACAAATAAGAAAAATGGTAAAAATGAGTGATTAAATAATTATATGTGCAGGCTGAGTTTTGCATTTTACAATGAGGAAGAAAGTTTCAAAATAATAGAGAATAAAGGCTCCAAAATTTTAACAGTTTTCCAATTGTAAATATTCATAGATGAGCTAGTTTAACTTTGCTTGATTTTTGTTTTATTTTGTTTGTTTGTTTGTTTTTGGTTTGCTTTTGTTTGTTTAGGGAGCAAAAGGAGAAAAGATGTTGCTCTTTAGTTTGCTTTTGCTTTTTAAGATACGGAGTGGCACTATACTCTAGCTGGCCACAAAGCATTCTACCTCAGCTTTCCAAGTAGCTGGAATCACAACATGTGTTTATATTTGTGTACCCCTATGCATGATTTACATTTTGCATTCCTACCAGCCATTGGTAGCTCACACCTGTAATCCTACCTACTCAGGAGACTGAGATCTAAGAATCATGGTTCAAAGTCTGTCCAGGCAGGAAAGTGCATGAGACTCATCTTCAATTAACTACCAGAAAACCAGAAATAGCACGGTGGCTCAAAGCAGTAAAGCTCTAGCCTTGAGTAAAAAAAGCAAATTAAGTTCATAATCAACCAAGGAGTTCTTAACAGTGTAATCACTGAATGAAAATGCAAAGAATAGTATTGGTTTAGAGTGTTTTTCTTTCAGATAAAATACTTTTGCTTGAATGTGTCTTGATGCATACATACAATTATGGACATATATAAAAGGAAAGCCTGTGGAGAAAGTGGTATCTTAGAAATCAAAAGAAAATCATATGTGTAGCAAAAAAAGGTGTGATACACTCTATAAAATCTGTGGCTCATCTTTTTTGAGCATTGAGAATTTGCCAAAGGGGAAGCACAGTAATTTCTGGAAATCTCAACAAAGTGTCATTTTGTGGAAATGGAAGTGTGTTCCAAAGGAAATAGGAAGTGAGAAAGTAGAAAGTAAATATAGCCAACTCTTTCTGAAATTAGAATTGACAAGTGAGCTTTGAATATTCCAAAAAGTAGGATTTGACATGAGGGTGATTTTTTTAAAGTAGTTAAAAAATAGTATTGAGTGTTTGATGGTAGAACAGTCCCCAGGGAGAAAAGCTGCAAGAGAGAAGTGAAAAACCGCAAGAAAGCATGAAAAGTAATTACATGACAAAAAAAATGAGGATGGTCAAATGAAGGACAAATAATTTGTGATTACAGTCAATTGATTGAAGGATGTATGGATTTTGTGGTGTATTTATTACCAAAAAGCCTTAGAATAAGTATTTGTGAACAATTGGGAAAATATATAACAATACATTTGTTTATTACACTTCTAGGTATAATAACAAAATTAGTGTAATATTAAAATCTTGAATTAGTCTAATGTTTCCATTTTGACCTAATAATGGTGATCAAATTTAAACTCTGACATACAACAAATTATGTCATATGTGCCACTAGCATGAAAGTATGACATTCCTGGCATTCTTTCCAAAATCCTGAGTTAGTCAAATACAATCAATCTAAATGTTTGATTTTAGAGATGAAAAGTTTAAAAAGTGAATTACAGCATGCTTATATGTTGTGAATAGAGAAGAACATAGTTTTTGAAAGATAAAGTTCCTTTTCAAATCAAATAAGCAAAAAGGCAGAAAATGTTATGAGTCTTACAGGGAACAATGTTGAATTTTATTCTATTTATTTAATGTACATCTATCATTATTGGGAATTGAATTCAGGATCATATCCTTTTGCTTGGCTTTTTCATCAAATCTCCTGTTCTACCACTTGAGGCATACTCTACTTCTACTATTATATTGATTATTTTGAGATAAGAATCTCTCAGCTTTGTCTGCCCATGTGGTTGCAAACACCAATTTTTAGGTCTCAGCCTACTGAATAGCTAGGATTGTAGGCATGAGCTATTGAGATCAGACTTAATTTTGTCCAATTATTTGATTCATATCAATAAGGAAATAACCTGAATAATAACCTTTAAAAGACAGTAAGTTAGCCCATGGATTGGAAGAAGATCTTCACTAGCCATACAACGGACAAGGGTCTCATATCTAAAATATACTTGGAACTCAAAAACTTAAATCCCCCAACAACAAATCCTCAAAGAAACAATTGCCCAATAAATAAGTGGGCTAATGACTTAAAGAGAAACTTCTCTGAAGAGGAAAGAAGGATGGCCAATAGACACATGAA
>NW_012267355.1:565139-584124 GCF_000151885.1 Dipodomys ordii
ATTATTTACTATAGCTAAGATATGGAACCAACCCAGATGCCCCTCAGTAGATGAATGGATCAAGAAAATGTGGTACATATACACAATGGAATTCTCTGCCTCCATCAGAAAGAATGACACTGCCCCATTTGTTAGGAAATGGAAAGGCTTGGAAAAAATTATATTAAGTGACGTAAGCCAGGCCCAAAGACACATAGGTCCCATGGCTTCCCTTAGTTGCAATATCTAGTGTATATATCTGAGTGAAGCAGAAAAGGTCAGATAAGGTGATGTTAGGGAAATGAACCCTAAGATATGTATTCAAATGTTTTTTGTTTCTTTCATGCGATTGTTTCTAAAACATTTATAAGATTTCTTTTTTTTTGGTGGGGGGGTCTGAACTCTGGGCTTGGATGCTATCTCTCAGCTCTTCAGCTCAAGGCTAGTGCTCTACCACTTGAGCCACAGCCCCACTTCAGGCTTTTTTCTTTTTGCTTATGTGGTGCTGAGAAATCGAACCCACGGCCCCAGGTATGCAAGGCAAGCGATCTACCACTGAGCCACCTTCCCAGCCCCTTATAATATTATTTCTTTGTTGCTTTGTATGTCCCTCCCCCACAGTATAACCCCTGCTTTCACTGTATTTGATGTCGGTATAATTTGTGGAGGGGAAGGGAAAAAACAAATCGTTTAAATAGGGATATAGGTGGACCCATTGCAACAATGAAATGTACAAGTCATTATGTGGAAATCGAGCTTCACAACTTTGGTGGGGGCTGCGAGGAGGATGGGAAGGGATGGGAAAGGGAAACAATGGATAAATAAAAGACAGTATGTTTTGTATTGAATTTTCATATAAACTCAGTCATCAACACAAAAAGTTTTGAATATTTGACTTTATTATCTCTTTAAGATATCTAGATCATTGATAAAGCTTAAAATACAAGTGTAGAACAGAAAAGTAGGGAGAAAAAATTGACCTTTAATATATTTTTGGATTATGTAAATTAGATAATTTGTAAACAAGAAAACCAAATTCAATATGTAATCTACACATTCCAATTGAATATATGTATTCCATACATTTCCACCAAATGAAGACTTCACCTTTAAGGACTTTTTGTTTTGTTTTTCTTTTTTAAACATCAACTTTATTTTAGGAAATTATATATGCATTATTCTTATGAACTATTTTGGATAATATAATTTAGGCATGCAATCTTGCACTTCTTCTTCTTCTTCTTCTTCTTCTTCTTCTTCTTCTTATTATTATTATTATTATTATTATTATTATTATTTTGTCAGTTGTGGGGCCTGAACTCTGGGCCTGGGCACTGTCCCTCAGCTCTTCAGTTCAAGGCTAGCACTCTACCACTTGAGCCACAGCGCCACTTCCATCTTATACTACTTATGTGGTGCTGTGGAATTGAACCCAGTGCCTCAAGGCAAGCACTCTACCACTGAGCCACCTTCCCATCCCAGAGGTTTTTTTAATGTATTTTTCTGACTTTTTCCTAAAAATCCTAGTAGAAGGATTTCAGATCTTCTGGAAGCACTTTATTTAGTTTAGTTCTGTTTTGTGACTTTCATATCTCCATCTATTTGGCATTTCCCAATAAACAAAGGAGGAGGTAACAATGCTTGATAGGAAATGTACTCATTACCTTGCTCATAACTGTAACCTCTCTGTACAGTATCTTTACAATAATAAACATATTTAAAAAAACATTTAAAAAAGAAATTTCTAATGGAGAGTCTTCTTACTAGTTATAAGAAACAAATATTCCAGTGTAAAGACAACACAAAATCTTACGTATAGCTAAGTGTCATAAGACAGTGTTTTATACTCATGGACTTTGTGGGTCAGGAATGTTACTTAGTTATGACTTGTTTGTGCTCTATGATCTGTAGGACCTTAAGCAAAGGCTTTGGTAAAGTTGTCTAAAACCTGCCTCACATATATAGAGGATAAACCTTGGCTGTTGATTAGAACTGCTCTAGTGGT
Organism: Dipodomys ordii; assembly: GCF_000151885.1. Taxonomy (NCBI): domain Eukaryota; kingdom Metazoa; phylum Chordata; class Mammalia; order Rodentia; family Heteromyidae; genus Dipodomys; species Dipodomys ordii. Next base: position 567,124 of record NW_012267355.1, read on the forward strand.
TGAAAGAGAGGAAACAGAGTCAGAGAGACAGAGTCCACATAACCTTTTACTACCTACACTGAGAAGTCCTGTAGTAATTTTTTACATTGAATTTATAAGAGGGAGTAACAAAATGCAAAATGGTTCTTTTGTTGTTGTTACTGTTTGGTCTAGGACCAGGAATTGAACTCAGTACCTCATGGTTTCACTCTTACCTAGTGTTCTACCAACTGAGCCACACCTCTAACCCCACCACATGGTTCTAGGAAAGGTTGTAATATCCATCTCCTATCAGACCTTGTTTTAAATAATAACTGAATTCACACAGAAACATTAGAGAGTATTTTTTCCTTTCTAGTTTGTAAGTAGGAAAATTGAGAAACATAAGAGGAAAGTGAATTGCCAACTCTTACACATCTGATATTTGGCACAATCGGGATTTGAATGCTGGCAGAGGAGCTCCAGAAAACATGTTCAAAGACACAACACTTAATTATCTTTCTTTTCAGATTTGATGGGAAAAAGTTCTATGACTTTTACAAAAGATTGTATATCAACTTTTCTCAAGAGAAAAGAGAATAATGTTCAAGGGCATCGTTGAACTATGTTCATCATGGCTGAACATAACAGAAATAATCTTGTGATGATTCAGAAACAGTTTATGAGGAAGAACATGTTCGAATGCCCTCAGCCTCCGAATCCCTCATTGTTCCACAACACAGATGGGCAAAGTAGTTCAATACTTAAGAGTGCCAATGGTTTTAGCTGAGAAGAACCTGCATGAGATTCAGGTAGAAAGAACTATATATAAGGTAGAATTCTCCAACAGAATGACCACGCCTGTCCCACACTGCCCTTTATAGACTTATTCAAAAAATAAGGTAGCCTTCAAAGCAACTATTTTCTCTAACAAGAAACATGTCAAAGGCAACTTGGCCTAATTCTTACCTCTTGAGGTCTCTGGGCCTTTAAGAAGGCAAATATCTCTCCAGCTAAAGGGAGTTCCCTGAATTGAGCAGCCAAACAAGGAGTGAAAAGAGCCTTCAGACCATCTAGACATGACTCTAACCAAAAATTTAAAAAAGTATAATAAAAGGAAATATTAAGAAATAGATTTGGTATAAGAAGTTTGCAAACAGAAGTTTGTAGTTTGATGGTTTTGAATGCCAATATGAGTCAGATGTTTCTGAATTTCAAGAGACTAGTGAATGATGTTTTACGATGTTCTTAGCTGAAATCTAGTTTTTTTGAGAGCAGAGTGTGGGCTTACCTAAACTTCAGAGTTTTGTCAGTTCTGTATGATTAATTAATGAGGGTCAAAAGTACTAATAGTGTTTGTGAAAGGTTTTATCATGGAATATAATATTTATAAGCAAGAAAGAGAAAAATGAAGGCAATAATGAATAATGAAAAAGGTATAGTTTGGTATTACTAGTTTTCTATAAATCTCTTTGGGTACCTTTTCCTTCCTAAAACTTCACAAAACTTTTCTGAGTATTTATGATTGTTTTCTGTGAATAGTTCTGACTTATAAGAACTTTTGAAGCATTTATCTTTGGTTACCATTACATTATAGTGACTTTGCTATGATGTTAATTCATGTGTTCTTAATGGCTCATCTTCACGATGATCTCACTTGGAAAAGCGTTCTAAAAATTAGGGTTAAATCTTGGTCTCTTCTTCCCTCAGTATGTTCATTCTTCCTGGAGACTTTATTTTCCTAAGAAAATATGTCTCCATTTTAGCTGAATTAGCTGATGGATTAAACAATACTATTAGAAATATTTTAAAATATGACACAAGGTAATTTGTAGCTTCTTTGTAAAATGAGGGCACATAAAATACAACAGTTGAATAATTACATCTTGGGTGAAGGTAAGCAGAGCTCATCCTGTTTATAAGCAATGAATTAATTAATATTTATGCAACATCTAAGAAAACTACTTCTTTTGCAGGTACTACATGGAGGACGTAAGAGACATATTTGTGGTGATAGCATTCAAATATTCAAATTAGTTGCATGGGTGAAAATAGCAATGCAGTTTCTAGCTTAGCAACTCAGTTCATGCTCTTGTGGATGCTGAGGCAGTGCCTGCCTTTACTTCCTCCATTTGATGTCAGCCATAGCACTAAATTTAAAATAAAGCCAGAGAGATGTGTGTCTGACAAGGCAAGAAGAGTAAGAACCAGTTTCACCTCTGGAATCACCCTAGCGAAGTGCTTATTCTGGGCTTTGAGCAGAGCTGTGTGCCTCTGCTTCCAGCAGTTCCTTGCAGGGTGACCTTCCTGCCAGAATTTCAGGGGTGTTGAGAGCATCAGTCTGCTACTATAATCATTAAATTCTTCCTCAGGAGTGCACTTCATATGAAGGATATTCAAGTGTAGGACAGACTTTCTATTCCTAATGACTTTGAAGTTGCAGCTTTATGTTCTCAGATAAGATAAAAACAGAGTCGAAATAAACAACAGTTTATTATGCAGAAAAGGCCTAACTTTGCTCAAGGCCATTTTCTACTGTAAGAGATAGAACTAAGGACCACAAATCTATAGTATATAATAAGAAGATAGGACTATTTATAAACATGCATTCCCTCTTATCATTTAACTGGGCAGGAATTAAAAGATTCCATGGGTTAAAAGTAGGGTGGAACAAATGCTGACTGACCACTTGCCTTTTATATATACATAGGAAGTATTATCTATTGTAAAGGCAATCAAGACTATTGGTTATGTGGAATGTATAGCACAGTCCCCTAATAATCTCCATAAAGTACAACTAAATCTTATTTTAAGCCTTTTCTCTAACCTTCCCTTCTTTTCCCTGCTTTTCTCTTTTTTTCCCTCTCTTTCCTTCTTCCCTATTTCTGTTTTTTCTCATTATCCATATTTCCTTCCATTCCTCCCTTCCCTTTTTCCTTCCTTTCTCTCTTTATAAGAGAGTATCCTAGGGTGGTCTGCTCCTCATGATACTTGTCTTTTTGGATGCTGAAATTACAGGTATGCAGTGCATTCTGGGTATTCATCTGTTTCTTAATAGAATCTGCAATAGCCAAACTGATTAGAGATATTACCGGATATTACCACCCTGAACTACTTGTTCCTTTGTGTTCTATTTGCTTTGTGTAAAGGGGCATTTTTACTCTACCCATTTTATCTCTTTAAGTCCTTAAAAGAGAAAATGTAAGGTTTTATTCATAGACTAAAATAACTATTGACCAAACAACCCTTAATCCTTGCTATGATATATGTATTATGTTTGTAATATACAAAATAACCTTGCATGGTAGGTGTTATTAATACCCTACTGGAATAAAAATTTTGTAAAGATACTGGAAGGGCTTAAATTTTGGGGTGAAAAATCTATTTTATCTTTAAGTGATCTGGCAAAAGCACAGAAACACCAAAGAGCAATGGGGTATGCTTCACCAGAACTATGTCCTGAGTGAGCAGTTACTGGAATAACCCTCTAAACATTTTATTTGAAGATTTGCTTCTAAGAATTATATTATTATTTCTGCTTCACAAATCAAGGAATCAGAATAGTAAGGAGTTTTTACACATGATGAAATCAAGATTTATATGCAGAGCATTCTGATTTCAAAATCAAAGAGTATGTATTGCATCTCAGAGTACAAACTGTAGGGATAAAATACCCTGTAGCATTCAGTCACTTCAAGTAGATTATATCCTATCTCAGTGGGATATTTCATGTGCTAAAGAGAAATGTGGGGAATCCATGGTGCAAGGGTAACTTATACATGTACTACAAAATAATTCTTTTGAACTCTTTCCATGAATTAATGATTGAATCTGATCAACCAAAGGGTTGTTCACACTGATAATGATATCAGGGTTGTTATGACAGAGAAATGGTATTAAATAGGAAAAATTAATTTGGCAGCAGCTCCAATGTGATCTGTGGCTTTTCTAATCATATGTAAAGCACATTTTCCGTGCATTTAGGGAGATTTCTCTGACAATGATCTCTGTTCTCATGTGGTTTTAGTGAAAGACATTTCCTTCTGTGCCATGATACAAATTTCCGTAGTGAGCAATTGCTGGTTGTTCCCTGAGGCTCAGGCAGGATATGGAAGTCAAGTACAGAGTCTCATCCCAGAGTTGAGGTAACAAAACTGTATATTATGGGGAAAACAGCGAAGGCATGATTTGTGGAAGAGAAATGTCTTTCAGAGATGCTAGCCTCATTCCTTCTATTAACTAGCATTTCATTTATATGACATTAAAGTCTTTGAATAATAACAGATGTTAGTGGCAAAATGTATTCCATTCTAATTGATATAATTTCTGAAAACTGCCAATGTAAAAGTTCATTAACTTTAATAACCTTATTTTGTACACACTACTGGCTCTGTATTTTCAAATACATATCTGAGGAACTATATATTACCTGATATCCTGTCAGCCAAAAAGCTTAGTTAATTGGCAAGAATGCAATTGTAGTTCATTGTATATTACTGCAAAGCATTACAAAATAGTTTAGAATAAATAAAATGCAAGGCATGGGATAAAGTTGGAATGCATTCGTCAAAGTTGATTTAAAAGTAAAAATGTGTTTTATACAGATGAAGCATTAAATTCTTAACCTGTATTATTTTCTGAATGTGGAAGATAATTTTGCTTTTTTACGGAATTACCCTTTCTCAAACATCACAAATAACTACATAGAGTTTGGAGTTGATGGCATCCTAGATCTCTTTATGTTTGAAGTATTGGGCACTAAACTTAAGGCTTACTCATGTTGGACAAATGCTGCACCATGCAAACTCTGTCTCAAACCCTGTATTCATTCATTTAAATCTCTAGGAGAACCAAGCAAACCCAGATAAACCTTATTTATAACCAACAAATATTACTAACTTCTGTCCTTTATTTAAGCAGCTTGCTAAGAGTTACAGACTTAGATTATGCTCTTTTCTTTTATTTTTCTGAAGCATCTCCTTTGGTTCTATGAGACACAGAGGGGTGAGACGCAATGGTAATTCTGTGGCCTATTGCAAATTTCAGAATAACAGAATTTTGTTGATTTAGGATAGTTCAGTTCACAGAACACTTGGGTTGTGAAACTCAGAACTTTACTTATCCAGAACTAGGCATTTAAAGACACTTCTATTTTGATTCACAATTACTTATCTTCTTAGACTTGACCAATCTCTGGATCATACATTAAATGATCTATTGAAAATCAGGCTTCAGACCATCTGCTAGTGGCTCATACATCTAATTCTGGCTAGTCCAGAGGCTGAGACAGAGGATCATGACTGTAGGGAGGACAGAAGGTTTCAGTAAAAGGCAAAAGAGACAATAGTGCCAAATCATTATAGAGACAGTTACTCATTATTTTACAGCCCAGGCAACAAAGTCCACTAAACTTTATTTCTAAAATGCTCAGCAAGAAAATCAAGACTGGAGGCATGGTCCAAATGAAAGCACACCAGATGAACAGGTATAAGATACTAATTTGAAATAGAGATGGGGGGGAGAAAAAAGAAAAAAGAAAGAAAAATAGACTCTCTCTTTAAATACTTTCATATTTGGACAAATATGACTAATCTCAGTAACTTCACAATTTTTATTTCTTTACAAAATTGTGCATATGGATTATATGTCAATTCTTTAATTCTTCAGGCACGAAGCTTAAAATAAGTATCTCTGTATTGTCTATACATTTCTTCAAATTAACTGTCTCTGATTATTTGTCACTCTTTTCTGTTTTACCTGCTACTATAGTCACACTATATTCCCTAAAAATGGTTTCTTCAATCATGAGAAAGTTTCTTCAATACACTCTTGTATTTCTCTACATAGAAAACTTGTTTTCACATAACCATTTACTGTTTTCCATTCTACTCTGGAAAAGTTCTTTCCTGGACTGAATTGTTATTCTAACTATTAGTGCTGTGGCCTTCAATAATCACATAACATTTCTGATTAGTTTCTCTTCCCTTAATCAGGTACTATAATGTTACTTAATAAGCACATAAAACTGAAATGTAACCATATGTTAAACTACAAAGCTTCATTCTTTGGTATATTGTAGGCAACCAATAAATAGATCTAGTTGTATCATCTTGGATTGTATTTGATAGTGTGATAGAAATTTAGCACTAAGTTTCAGAAACTGTACTGAGTATGATATTAAAAAGAAATAATATTTTTATTAATTAGGGTTTTTGTTGTTGTTGTTTTTGTTGGTCGTGGGGCCTGAACTCTGGGCCTGGGCACTGTCCCTCAGCTCAAGGCTCAAGGCTAGCGCTCTACCACTTGAGTCACAGTGCCACTTCTGGCTTTTTCTGCTTATATGGTGCTGAGGAGTCAAACACAGGGCCTCATGCATGCAAGGCAAGCACTCTACCACTGAGCCAACTTCCCAGCCCTTAATTAGGGTGGTTTAAGCGAGATGAATCATTACATAATCATTAATCATTCATTAATGTATTAACTTATATACTTCATTCTAATCATATAAACCAATTTCATACAAACTGGATGATTTCAATAACAAAAAGTTATTCCTCCTTTTGAAGCATATCTATGGTTAACTGTAGAAGCAGGAAAGAAGACATTGGACCAAAATGTTTTACATTATTTGAGGAAAGGATTACAGTTTATGTCAATATTTGATCTAGAACCAAAAAATGTTGAGCAGATAACACTAGAAGCTTCAGAAAGACATAATTAATAAGACCATGAAAAATAAACTTCAGATATGGGATGTAGGGTGAGAATGCAAATAAATCATGTAGGATTCCATTCAAAATAACTTACAATAAGCATTGGAAAATGTGAAATTGACTGGAATCATACCTGTATGCTGACAATACATCACTATTTGCTCACAAAGTCCCTTCTGTAGTTTGCTTTTTGTTCCTGCTGATTTTTTTTTCTTAAAAAGAACCAGGGTTGATGTTCCTTCCTTATCTGTGACTCAGACAAATTTCAGTTTTAGTGAACTCAAAAAAATTTCATAAACTCATGAACTTTATAAAATCAACGATGCAGACATTATACATCACATTAAAGGATATAAACTAACACATCCTGTATCAAAAATGGTTATTTCTGAAGTCTATGTTGAAATAACTAAGTGCTGAATGTTACCTAAACTCGTTTTCCCATAGACACAAATTAATGAGTAAATAATTCATGAAAAGTCAACATACTTGAACGATTCATGATATTCGAGGTAAATTTCCACTTAAAATATATAAAATAAGACCTAATGGCATAGGCATTCTATTTAATGATTTAAACCAGTTCACTTGTCAAATCAGAAATTAAGTGATGAAAAAAATAAGATCCTCAAAAGCAATTCTGAATATTTGCTTAAAATTGCTGATTTTTTCACTTTGAAAGATGTATGTTAAGATCACAGAGACCATTAACACCATGACATTGTTTCCCTTCTCTCTTTATGATATTCTTTACTTCCTTACAGTCTGGTGATGACTGCTTAGTTGCATTATTTTTGTGTGGAACTAAGTTAGTATCTTGGCATTCCTATCTTACAATCTATATCCTGGCCTCTGAAATGCTTTTCGTTCACATGAAGTATTTAGGATTTATCATAATGCTTATTTATTTTAATAAGTAATTTGACACACCTATATTTATCTGTTCAATATTGGCACAAAACATTGCATAGCTTTATAAGATAAATTAGAGAGCATGGCAAGTAGTCCACAGTAGATAATTTAGAATTGTTTTTAGAAAAAGTATAGAATCAAGGGTGCCATCTCATATGTGTCATCCCAACTACTCAGGAGGCTCAGATCAGAGGATGATCTTTGAAGCCAAGCTGAACAGAAAAGTCTATGAGACTCTCATTTCTAATTAACCATCAAAATGCCGTAAGTGGAGATGTGGCTTAAATTGTAGTTCATCAGCCTTGAGAGGATATACCTAAGTAAGAGGGAGAGACTCCAAATTCACACTAAAAGCATGTATACACACACAAATAAAAAACAATGCAAACACAAACCAAAAAGACAGAATGTTACAAAATCATGCAAATATAGAGACACCTTTTTCTTATTTTTCTCCTTTAGGGTTAGTACATGTACTCCTTTGTAGGCTTTATTTCTCAGTTACTTATTCATTTGTACTTGTTATGCTCTAGTCTTTTGTTGTAGGACCTCTTGGCTCAGGAAGGTTTACTACAAAAATAATGGAATTCTACATTCCTACTGACAGTGTATAAATTTCAATATATTTTTCTTTCTTATTTTAATGTTCCTTTTAAAAGAAGCTACTTAAACCTTATCCAGGACACAGAGGATTTTGAACAGGTTGCACTGCCCTGTGATAATATTTTAAATAATACGAACCATCTTGAACTTATTACAGAGCTATCAGGCTTGCAACTATTTAGAGGAAAGGTACAAGGATAGACTGTCCCAGAAGGGCTGATTAATGAAACTTACTGTCTCCTTGAGGGGTAGGGATAGATAGCTAAGCAATTTAGTGAAACCAGGTATACAGTTCACAACTGTATTTACATATTATGTGTTAAAATATGTGGTTGCAAATGCATATATGTATAGATAAACATGCTATTGCAATAGCAAAATAAAGATTGAACCATCACTTACTGCATAGATAATGAGTAGGTATATAACTTTGCCATTGATGTGAAGCTGAGGTCAAAGATTAATTAGATTGCCATGGTATGTTTTCCTGATTCAGGAAAGGCCCTTGGAGAGAATTGGAAACAACCTTTCAGAAACACTGATTACAAAGTAAGACTGACTGAATATTAATCACAGACTTTTACCCAAGAGGCTCTAAAAGACAATAACTAGCATTATTATATAAACAAAGCAGAGGGAGGTCAAGAATACTTTGGGGGTGGGGGAGTCAAGTAACTGTCTTTGAATATAATAATTAAGATGCTCTTGGGTACAAGAATGCTAAATTATGAACATTACAAGGCAGAAATAATAATGAAATAAATTACACCATTTAACAATTTACAGTGTCTCTAAGTGGAAAAGTGTATTATTGTTAAAGGCAAGGTAAATTTTTAATCAGTGCAAATGATAACTATTGAACTGTAAGGTAAAGGCTTAGTTTAAAAAATACATTTTTGGGGGCTGGGAAGATGGCTCAGTGGTAGAGCACGTGCCTTGCATGCCTGAGGCCCTGGGTTCGATTCCTCAGCACCACATAAACAAAAAGAAAAAAGCCGGAAGTGACGCTGTGGCTCAAGTGGTAGAGCACTAGCCTTGAGCTGAAGAGCTGAGGGACAGCGCTCAGGCCCAGAGTTCAGGCCCCACAGTCGGACCCCAAAAAAATACATTTTTCTAAAGAAGTATTTATGTTATATAGGACTCGTGAAATAAGATGTGCACTTTTGGAATATGCCTGCATAGATTTATGCATATCATAGAAAGTATCAATATGGTTATAATAAATAATGAAATAGCAAAGTTGTGAAAGATGTTTATATTTTTTGTCTGAAGAAACACATCTGTATTGATAAAAGTACACTGTCATAAAAAATGGACTGTTACTTTCTTCATTTGTTTTCATAATTGTTTTACATAGAATACAATTGTTCTGAGCAGTGAACCAGTGCTTCATAGCTGTAATCTTAAATACTCAGAAGGTTGAGATCTGAAGTTCATGATTCAATGCCAGCTTAGGCAGACAATTCAAGAGACTCTTATTATTTTCAGTTAACTAAGGAAAAGTCAGAAGTGGAGGTGTGGCTCAAGTGGTTGAGCATCAAACTTGAAGGTTAAAAAAAAATTAAGCAAAACTGAGTTCAAATTCCAGTATAGGAAAAAACATAAACAAAATAAAGCTAAATTAAAAAGAATATAATCATGCACCCAGAATTAAAATGCCTTCCAAGAGCAAAACTATACATATAATTTCAAGTTTTAAGTACATTTAAAAATTAATTTCTTGAATATCATTAACTATCATTACATTTAAGAAAATATTTACAGTGTAGTTTGGAGGGGTTTTTGAAATGTAAGAATTACCTTTCACGTCCATAATGCTAGCTACGCAGGAACCTGAGATCTGAGGATTATGGTTCAAAGTTAGTCCTGACCAGAAAGTCTATGAAATTCTTACCTCCAATTACCTCCAGAATATGGGAAGTGGTGCCTTGGCTTAAAGTGGTAAAGTGCTAGCCTTGAGTGCAAGAGCTGAGCAACAGCATCCAGGCTCTTTGATGAAGCTCCATGACTGAAAAAAAAGGAATTACATTTCAGAATGTTTAATAAAACTTAAGAAGAAACTTTTAATTTCATACATTTTACTTACAACACAGAATTTATTTAATACTTACCACTAAATACTATGAGTAAGACAATTCAATATAAAATGACTAAATTACCTAGCTCTTTTGCACTGGATCTTAATGTTTTAACAGGAAAAGGGCAAATAAATTTTATAGTACAATAGGACAATCCAGCCATAGAAACATTTAATGAATTAAGAATACCAGAAAATCAGCTAAGTCTAGTAGAAAAAATTGTTAAGGATACCCTTTATTTGAAAAATTGAACAGGTCAGGAAAAAGCACAAGGGATCTACTCAAAAGTGCAGAGTAGGACCAGAGCCAGATATTAACAGAAGGAATAGAAAGAATTGTGAGTTACATTCTATTCCTGTTAAACACAGCTTACACCTTAGATATGTAACGCCAAATATTGGAAATTAACCGAAAACAAAATTAATAGATAACACTTTCACCCACTTAAAATTAAATTATAATGCATAAATTAAGGAAAGAATTTTGCAATGGAATTATATGTAATTCAATAGGTACATTTCAAAATGCATTCATATAAAAAGAATGAAGTATTGCGTATTCACGTGACAATCTGTAGACACATCATTATTATTAGTTGTGTGTGTGTGTGTGTGTGTGTGTGTGTGTGTGTGTGTGTACAGAGGCTTGTATTCAGGGTCTGGGTTCTGTCCATTAATGTTTTTACTCAAGGCTGGTTCTATACTACATAAGGCACTCTTCTGTTTCTGGCTTTTGGGTGGTTAAAAGAAGATAGAAACTCAGGTTGCCTTAAACAACAATCCTCATCTAAATACCATAAGCAGCTAGGATTATAGGCTTGAACCATCAATATGAAGAAAACAAAGGAAGCTTTTTTCTTCTTAATTGATGTTATGACTAGAAAGAAAATTACTAGCAGATCTATAAGCGATTCTCTCTTTAATATTACAGGAGGTCCGTTACAGGAGTTTTTCTTTCTCATCAAGAAATATATATTCCAAGATCTTCAGTGCATAGTTGAAAGTGGATACCTCAGTCTACAGTTAATACTGAATGCTCTGTATGTTATATTTTTCCTCTACATATTCAAGCTTAATGCCTTTTAAAAAATTCTCAACAAAGGATTCATCACACACTGTGGTTATATTATTTATAGTTTGAGGCTTGACAGTAAAACTAACACAGATTTCACTAAACAATTTCATAAATTCATTTTTCCCCAGAATTTGGCAATCTCAGTACAGAATTTGTACTTTTTTATTAGGAATGTCCTAATAGTTCATATATGTGAGAGGTTCCTATTAGCAACTGTAGAAAGGGAGAAAATAAAGCTGTGCATTATATTGGCTCTAAGAATTTGACAAAAAAAGAATATGTGCTTGTACTTCAAATTACAGAGATTAGATCTGAGTCACATCTGTATTTAGTTTCTTTGTTCTCTTTCCAATAAATGAATATATTTATATGCTTAGTTATTATTGCTGAGATATTAAGTTCCTATTAAGAACTTCTCACATACAGTTATTTGGTGTATTCAAAGTGGGAACTTCAAATGTTTTGAGCAAATTACTACATAGACAATCATTATTGAGAACTGTACCTGATATATTATTCCTATATTATTATTACAATTGAATAATCCCACTGAAGACAATAGAAATGTATTTTATATCTGAGAGATATTGACTAGTGGAGAGATAGCTTATATGGTATTGTTAACCTATGTATAACGATGGTTCCTTTTCTTGGCAAGATGGGGCAGGGTGGTGTAAATTATTTACAATTAAAACCTTAAGGATTTATGTTTTTAAAGTTTCTTATCTAGTAGTCTCACAGCATGATGGACTAAATATTCTAAAATCTGAAAAAAATGAAAATATTGGTTCCTAGAATTTCAGATATGGAATATTAGAGATTCAACAAATTCAACAAAATTTCAGATAAGGACTGTTGATACAAATAAAAAAAATCTGGTTCCAAGAATTTCAGATAAGTAATATTGAGATACTTGGTAGATAGATAACAGAGATAGAAGATAGCAGCTAGATATATGGTGGGTGATAGATATATGGTAGATATGTAGATAGTCTATGTGGGGAGAGTTGAGAGAGTTGTGTGTGTGTATATATATGCATATGCATATATGTATATATACAAATATATCTGTATATGGATATACAATATATATGTATAAATATATCGATGTTTGATTTATTAAATGGACAAAAATCATTCATGTGTTTCTCTTCTTAATTTTCTACCTTGAACCACTCAGACAATATGTTGCCTTTTATTTTATTTTATAGCTACCATTTGATATGAGTTAAAATTAAGTGGAAGTTATAAACAAGCATAATCAGAGTGAAAGAAAATGAAATTAGGACTGGGAAGATGGCTTAGTGATAGTGCGCTTGCCTTGCATGCTTGAGGCCCTGGTTTCAATTCCTCAGCACCACATAAGCAAAAAGAATAAAGCCAGAAGTGGCGTTGTGGCTCAAGTGGTAGAGTGCTAGCCTTGAGCTGAAGAGCTGAGGGACAGCACCCAGGCCTAGAGTTCAGGCCCCAAGACCGGACCCAAAAAAAAAAAAAAAGAAAATGAAATTAGTAAACACAGTGCCATTTCCATAACACTTTTTTTGCACTATAAGTCAATAAAGACGAAAGTAAAGATAACATTGAAAATAGCTTTTAATGAGTATACTAGAATAAATAAAACAGAAGTAGCATGTTATTAGAGAATATAATTTTTCATGAGTTTAAGGAAACACTAATAGTGTAAATATAACAAGTGTGACTTGTTATTAAAAAGCAACTTATATGAATGTATGCATTAATTGGAAAGTAGAACAAACAGTTAAATACAAATGTGATTCAGATCTAATCTCCATAATTTAAACTACAAGTATCCAAAAAGGATAGGGACTCTAGTTCTATCTTTTTTTTTTACTTACTTCTAAAGCTTTATTTTCCAGATCCAATAACAGACAGTTGAATTAGTTATATCTCTCAGAGATTTTTTTAACACTATTAACATAATCTATTCTTTTGATCAAATTCTCAGGCCCAATACACTACTTTATTTTCACCCTTTCTGCAAAAGTGGAAAATACTTAATTATAATAACATTTCTCATATTGAAGGTTGGTTGCTTTAAAGATTAATTAATTTCTTCCAATGTTATTGGGGATTGATTATAAGGTGTAGGGGATTTTTTTAAAGAACGTGTAACATGAAAATATAAAACTAAAATAATATTTTGGTTATTATTGCTGACATTTTTAGCATTCCAAATAGAATAGCTATTTCATCACTCAAAGCATCATTGTAATTATCTTAAAGAAGAAAATGCTAATAATCCAGCTAAAGCTCTATTCTGTAACATTTTCTGTGTAATGTGTAAAACAATATGTAGTTCTTAAAAATTCAATTAAACATACACATACATATGTACTAGACCAACTTGTAAATATTTGAGTGGGAGATAACATCAGTAAGATACTTGAGAAAGTTCTTAAAGTATTATAATGAGACATAATCCCTGTGTACATTTAGCCACTCAAAAACCATGTCTAATCAAAGAAGCCTCAACTATAGTTATGGCCTCAGATCTACCTCAAAATTAGCATATAAATTTTAATCCTTTAGGGGCTAGGAAGGTGGCTTAGTGGTAGAGTGCTTGCATTGCATGCACAAGGCCCTGGGTTCATTTCCTCAGCACCACATAAGGAGAAAAAGCCAGAAGTGGTGCCATGCCTCAAGTGGTAGAGCACTAGCCGTGACCTGAAATGCTGAGGGACAGAGTCCAGGCCCAGAGTTCAGGCCCCACTACTGACAGAAAAAAAATAATCTTTTAAAACCAAAACTTTGTTAAATTAAATTTACTGGTTTATTTGAATAAAGAATGACTCGAGAATTGGGAAGCACACACTAAACAGAACTCATAATCAATAGAATTTGGGAAAGCGCCACTTAGCTATGTCATTAGTGAATTTTGGAGGGTCAAACAGAAGAAAAAGTTTCAAAAATCTCATTGGCTATAGTAAGCATTTGCTTAGTTGTGGAAAATCCAATTGGCTGCCTATGATTGGCTGATTCTCAATTATGTTTAATTAGTTGAAACTTGGCTGTTAACTAGAAAAATATACCCCAAAATTAGTTTTCAGTGTGTTTATGCAATAAGCTGCAGTTACTTATGTGTAATCTCAGTGTACGTACGGGTTACTTATTTAATTCAGCAGTTTCCAACACAAACAGGTCCTGAACCAATGAGAAAGATGATTTCATATGTGCATCTTTCAGAAACCAACACTTAATATCTGAGCTTCCATTTTGATTTTATTAGTTTGTGGTATAATCTATTATTTACATGAGTGTGGTCTGATAAGTCAAGCTTTTATTGCACTACAATTGATAAGAATCAGCCATCTGCAAGGAGCTTAGAAACAACACATTTTATTCACAATTACAAAAATAAAAATATATTTTAAATATTATTACATAAAATATATGGAACTCAAACCAGACTTCCCTGACAAATATAAAAGACTTGAGAGGAAAGTAGATAAAGAGGTCATAAGAATGAGAAAATTTAACACTGTAAAGACATTTTCTCATGGTAAGTTACTTAAAGATTAATGCAATTTTAAAGAAACTACATGCTTGATATTATTGTTAGATATGCCTCTAGATGTTCATGTGTCACCTAGGAATAAGGAATCTAACCCAAAAAGAAGTTGGCAAGACAAAGTAAATATTTTGGGAGTTATGCAAGTGGTTATAAATGAATTAACTGATGTATAATAGACTCAATGGAAAGTTCAAGTAGCATAATTTTTAGAAAGACTATATCATAGCCCAACAAAATAAGCAGTAGGAAAGAGGTATATTAATGGGAGGGAATGGGGCCAAGAGGAGAGAGGGAGACAAATGGAAAGGGGAAGAGGAAGAGAATACAGTCAAGAAGTAATTGTATATACCACAAAATTAAGAAAAGGAAAGGGGTGGGTCAAATGGTGGTGTTAATGTTCACATGGTTAACACTAATCAAGATGCACTGTATTCATAAATATCTTTGTTAAATGGCACCTTCTTTGTATAACTAGTTAAACATGGTAAAAAAAAAAATAAAGAAAAAAATCCAAATGTTTACCTCTACAGAACTGTGCACCATCAGCCAAAATCTAGCAAACAAGCACAGAAAACAGGCTGCTCCTCTTTTATCCATAATGCAGAAGGCCTTGTCCCCTGTTTGGATTGGCTGAGCTTAGCTTTAAAATTTGCAACAGTCTGTGACATAATTAACAGAAACAGGATACACCCATTAACAGGAAAAGGATTCTTATTTGCCGGAACTGGGTATCATAATTAAAAAGTGTACCAGGAATAGAATGTAACTAAACCACAATCAACCAGGGCCAAGGCATCTGGCCAAAGCAGGAATTTTTCAGGAGGACAATTCTCTCCAGATGAACAGAAAGGAAGCCACACTTGCTGATAGAAAAGATGCCCTTTCTCACAATCCCCCTCTTTATACTTTCTGATGTTTTCTTCAAATCCTTTTAACCTTATCTGCCTCTCTACCTCAGCTGTAGTTAACTAATGGTATAATACTGAAATTTGTCTAAAGAAGTACTGATGATTCTATAAATTAGTTGCATAACTCCCATTGTCCCCATGGGGGGCAAGTAAAGGACATTAGAATTAAGATCATAGCCAGCACCTGTGGCTCACGCCTGTAATCCTAGCTACTTAGGAGGCTGAGATCTGAGGATTACAGTTCAAAGCCACCCCATCAGGAAAGTCTGTGAGATTCTTATCTCCAATAAGCCACTAGAAAACCAGAAGTGGTGCTGTGGCTCAAGAGGTAGAGTGTTTGCTTTTAGCTGAAGAGCTGAGGGACAGCGCCCAGGCCCAGAGTTCAAGCCCCATGACAGACCAAAAAAAAAAAAATTAAGATCATAATGTCCTTCCAAATCATTGTGTTAGCCAGGTATGAAGGAAGCTATCTATCTCTGACTTGTTAGTTGATGGTCCCATCTAGGGTTCTAGGTTCAGGAAACATGTACAACATTGACACCCCCCTAAAAAATCAGGGTATATAACCCCACCAAATTTTCTGCCAGAATTGTATTAAGAACCATTTAATGTTTCCTGTGCCATCTTGCTAGTGGGTCATAATTGTACTACAATTCCATTTACTATAAAAGTGACAAAACCTCTCTTGGTTATAATAGCTATAATTGACCTAGCTCACATTATTATTAATAGTGGCATCAAAATAGTCGTGGCTCATATCCAGTTGCTATTTGATTCCTAGGCTTGGAGACAGCTTTGGTTTTTAAAATGCCAGGGTGAAGGAAATAGCCAAAATTGAACCAAATGACAGCCTCTGCTCCATTTGACAGAAGAGCTTCAAGCATTTAACTTCTCTACAATATTACCAAACATGGGCTCTAGCAATAGTGAGAGCAGATGCATTCTCATCTCCTCAAAAGACAGGATTTCACTGTATCCAAATGTCTTTCTCAGAAACTCTTGATTCTCTTCATCCTGCCTAAAGAGGCATGAGATGAAGTTACATGTATGGGAAACTGACTTAACCAACCTAGTTGGCTTTAATTCATCTGGTTCCTTAATCATAGAAAATGGTAATGACAACATGTTATTGAACTTGTTGCTCCAAGGTGTCTTGGAAGAGGGCTATCATGCATGCCAAGCCAGCAGGAGCCATTATTCATCTCAAAAGGAAGGGGAAAATC
>NW_012267355.1:584505-585367 GCF_000151885.1 Dipodomys ordii
TGGGGGAGGGACATACAAAGCAACAAAGAAATAATCTTATAAATGTGTTAGAATCACATGAAAGAGAAAAAACTTTGAATACATATCTTAGGGTTCATTTCCCTAACATCACCTTATCTGACCTTTTCTGCTTGACTCAGACATATAATATTTTATCCATTCAATCAAGCAGGCATTTGTTTTGACATACCCAGTTTTGTTTTTGTTTTTGTTTTTTGGTCAGTCATGGGGCTTGAACTCTGGGTCTGGGTGCTGTCCCTCAGCTCTTCAGCTCAAGGCAAGCGCTCTACCCTTGAGCCACAGCACCACTTTCGGTTTTCTAGTAGTTTATTGGAGATAAGTGTCTCACGGAGTTTCCTGCCCCGGCTGGCTTTGAACCGTGATCCTCAGATTTCAGCCTCCTGAGTAACTAGGATTACGGGTGTAAGCCAACGGCCATACCCAGTTTTAACAGCCATGGCTGGTCATAAATCTTTTACCCTTATTATAGGTACCTCATAATAATTGCCTTGAGGCCTAGGAGGGAGTGTTGGAAGGAGGAAGACATCAGAAGGCTCCTCAGTAGTGGGCTCCATTAATTGTAAATAGATTGTCCTAACTGGTAAAAATTCCTAGTCTGGATCAGCTAAACAGAAGGATCCCTAAAAGGATCCTTACAATGACCATAGGATTATACTGATTGATGGTCAGAGGAGAAAGGCCTGCTATGCCTGATTTTATTCCCCAAGAATCTATGTTTACTCCTGGTATAGTGAGATCACTGATTGTTGTTAGTTGAATATTCATATCACTCTAACCCTAGTGGGCTGGATACTCATCTTCTGGGATGTAAAACTCAGGATACAGACACATATGTAAGATT
>NW_012267355.1:586223-589314 GCF_000151885.1 Dipodomys ordii
CAGTCAGCCATTTCCCTTGCTGATTAAATGCCCCAACTACCTTACTTCATCAATGAATTGTATCTCTGATTTTGAGACTCTCTATTCTTGCTGCTCACTGCCTCAAATTATTTGAACAGTCCAGGCATGAAAAAAATAACAAGTTAGAACCTTTATTTGCAAACAAGCAGGTTACTAAGAACAGATTACTAAGAAATAAAATCGATGTGCAATTCATTAGTATGCTGAGTTTAACATTTTAATTTATTTATGCTATTGTAAAAATGATATTTAGAGTGTACATTTCTTTTTAAAATTTTTTATTGTAAAGATACTGCACATTGAGATTTGCAATAACTAGTATATGTCTAAGATAATCTTACCAGACAAGCAGAAAAGCTCAAAAGCTATGTACATATGACCATAAAAAAATGTTAAGTGAAATGAATCCCAAGATTCATTGGGTCACAATAAGGGTGCTAACTGTAAAGATACTTAACAAATTAGAGCTTACTTCTGCAGAAGGGTGGATCATCAGCTGAAATCTAGCAGGCAAGCACCTAAAGGAGTTAGCTGCTCCTTTTTTATTCCTAAGGCTTTGGGTTCTGTCCCTTGCCTCCGCTCAGAGTGGTCCACAATTTGCAACAGGATGTGACTTAATTAACAAAAACAGGTGTCATAATTAACAGGAACAGAGTGTACCTAAAATTTCATGAGCATTTAACAGGATTTCTTAATGAAAGTTTAACAAGAATAGGAAGCAACCTAAATACAATTAACCAGGGTCAACCACCTAGCCCAAACAGTAAGTTTTCAGAAACACACGCACACACAATTTTTACAAGATTGACAAAAAGGAAGCGGCACGTTTCAATTAAAAAATGAGGCTTTTCTCACATTAATTTTAACATGGAATAAATCTAGTGACATCAAAAAGACAGAACAATAGGGAAATATAGCGAAGACCTGTGCTAAAAATAATTAATACCATTTTCTTCCAAATGGGTTAAATCTAGCAAGGCCCTGGTCATTCCAGTTGCATCTAGCTGATATTTTCTATGCAATGGCCAGAAATAGATGCAGGCCCAGGAATTAGAGATGATAGTGTAGAAAACATTAAATAAGGGTGCTTTCAATTGCAGATCTAAGTGCAACCATGAAGAATACGTTTAGGGTTAAAATAAAACCACAATGCTACCAAAGATAATCTTACAATTCTTTTTACACTAATAATAATTATTTTTTCTATTAATAAGGTTTTTTTATCATGAAAATACCTTACAGAGGGGTTACAATTACATGAGCAAGGTAATGAGTACATTTTTTTTTATTTTTACTTATTTTTTATTGTGAAAATACTGTACAGAGGAGTTACAATTACATGGGCAAGATAATGAGTACATTTCTTATCAAGCATTGAAGCCTCCTCCTTTGTTTCCCCTTCCCATCCCTTCTGAGTACATTTCTTACCTAGCATTGCTGCCTCCTCTTTTGTTTCCCCTTACCATCCCTGCCCTCCCATCTCCCTCACCTTTCCCCTGCCAAAGTTGTAAAGTTTGTTTTTCAGCATAATGTCTTGTACATGTCATTGTTGCAATGGGTCCACCTGTATCCCTATTTAAACTATTTGTTTTTTCCCTTGCCCTCCACAAATTATATCAACATCAAATACAGTGCAAGCAGGGGCTATTATTATTATTTTTTAATGGCTACAACTCATCAAATTACTGACAGTGTACCTTAGATCCTCTGAGAGATAACGTTATAGTAAAAAATGTATACCTCTCAATGCAGACAGCCTCTATCTTAAACGTCTTGGAGATCTGCAATTTGGGTTATTTGGTCTTATTTTCTTTACTTTAACAAATGAATATACCAACATTTTTTGTATGTATCAAAAAGTATTGTATACATTCTCTGTCAAAATTAACCGATGCTTTGGGAAATAGAGATTTTTTCTTTTAAAAATTGAATTCACTGCCAGGTACCATTGACTCACACCTGAAATCCTAGCTAAGATCCTCGGGAGGCTGAGATTTGAAGATCCAAGTTCAAAGCCAATTAAGCCAAAAAGTCTGTGATTCTCTGATTAACCAACAAAAAGTCATAAGCAGAGCTGTGGCTCAGTAGAAAGAGTTGAATGACCATGCCCAGACCTTAAATTTAAGCCCTGGTACCAACATGCTCACAAAAAGTATTTCTTTCCCTTTTTTATTTTTTATTTTTTGTTGGTCATGGGACTTGAACTCTGGGCCTGAGCGCTGTACCTCAGCTCTTCAGTACAAAAAATATTTCTTTCACTAATGTATTCCTAATACCTCAAAGACTGTAACCTAATTGTAGATAAATAAATTTATAGTCTGATAAATACATACATGGATAAGTAGTAAAATACCTTTAGTTACTTAATTTTGTTGGTAAATATTATATAAAATTTCAATTCATCCTCAAAGTATATTTAAATATAACCATTGTCACTATGTTTTGCAAAATGAAATACTTAAGATAATCAAATAAGAATACCCCAGTTTCAATCCTGGTGATCAATTGAGGATCGAAACCTTTGATTTTATAATACCTATAAATATGTGGACAAAACAATAGAAAGTTAACAGAGAAATGTTCAAAACATGTATTTATATATGTGGTAATGTACAAAGAAGAGAAATCCTAAAGTAGAAGACGAGAAAGATAAAATGTGTTAAAGACACTGGAAATACTGAAATAAAATACAATAAAATGAATAAAGCTATTTATCAAAATGATAAAACAATTTATCAAAAATGATAACTTTATTAAATACTGTATTTTGAAATAAGCAAGGTAAATGGAAAGGTAACAAATCTTTGAATAAGGAAGGGCTGATAAATTGAACTGAAAGAAATCATAAAGGAAATTATGACAATCCACACACATAACTTTCAATGTATACTCTGTTATATTTTCTTTCTTTTCTTTCTTTATTCGGGTACAAGAACTGAATTTTTATTATTTTTATTTTTCTATTGTGAAAATACTGTACAGAGAGGTTACAATTACATGGGCAAGATAATGAGTACATTTCTTATCAAGCATTGTAGCCTCCTCCTTTGTTTCCCCTTCCTATCCCTTC
>NW_012267355.1:589629-602436 GCF_000151885.1 Dipodomys ordii
TCCATCAGAAAGAATGACATTGCCCCATTTGTTAAGAAATGGAAAGACTTGGAAAAAGTGAAGTAAGCCAGGCCCAAAGAACCATAGGTCCCATGGTTTCCCTTATTTGCAATATCTAGTATATGTTTGAGTCAAGCAGAAAAGGTCAGATAAGGTGATGTTAGGGAAATGAACCCCAAGGACTGGATTTTTATATGCTAGGCTTGTGTCTTACCACTTGATCTACTCTTCTCCCAGTTGAGTATAAACCAGTTTTTCCCTGGTTTCTTGGTAGAAGAGTTTCACAGACTTTTCTGCCCACATTGGCTTAGAGCCACAATCTTCAGGTCTCAGTCTCCTGAATTGCTAAGGCTCAGGCATGAGCCATCAGAACTGGTTTATGTTGTATTTTGAAGAAACATAATACTAAAGAATTTTACTACATATGGCCTTACACTTCTTGGTGTAAAGGATACCCCAAACAGATAATTTTAAATATTTTTAGATTTTAAGTATACTTAGATGTGTCAAAATTCTTCAAGAGAGAAACTACACCCAAGTTAAGAAAAAAACTGATAGTGAAGAAAATTTTCATAGAAAAGTTATTTTTGACCCATTGTAACAATGAGATGTACAAGACACTTGGGGGAGGCAAACTTGGGGAGGTTGGGAGGGAAGGGATGGTAGGGGACAAACAAAGGAGGGGGTAGCAATGCTCAATAGAAAATGTACTCATTACCTTACTCTTGTAACTGTAACCCAACTGTACAGTATCTTTGCAGTAAAAAAAAATTAAAAAGAAAATTTCTTATTGAGTAAAAGCATAGATCCAATGCTCTGTAGATGTTAAACTTTATTAGGAAAAATTTCAGGCCACCTTATCATTCTTAAATACTCAAATTCAAGGCAGGAGTGTTACATAAAATACTAGATGTAAATTACAAATAGTCTTTTC
The DNA here is from genome assembly GCF_000151885.1 of Dipodomys ordii. Classification (NCBI taxonomy): domain Eukaryota; kingdom Metazoa; phylum Chordata; class Mammalia; order Rodentia; family Heteromyidae; genus Dipodomys; species Dipodomys ordii. Next base: position 590,564 of record NW_012267355.1, read on the forward strand.
TTCTTCATGAGGGGTTATTTTTCTAACCCCTTAATTCTATAAATTAGACCATAAAAAGAGGAATAATATTGACTTCATAATTTAAAAAGAAATGCAAGTCAGACACCAATGACTCATAGCTATAATCCAGCCGCTCAGGATTTCTGAGATCTGGAGCATTAAACTTTGAATGTCTAGGCAGAAAGCCCCACGAAACTCCATCTCCAAAATAACTAGCAAGAAGTTCACATTGGGTGGATGGTTTAAAAGGTTTAGTGCCAGTTGATTGAACAAGCCTAGCAAGCTTGATTCCCTGAGTTAAAACCCTGGTACTGGCAAAAATAAATACTATACTAATCTAATAAACTGAAGATTAGGGCTGGGAAGGTGGCTCAGTGGCAGAGTGCTTGCCTTGCATGCATGAGGCCCTGGGCTCGATTCCTCAGCATCACATAAGCAGAAAAAGCCAGAAGTGGCGCAATGGCTTGAGTGGTAGAGCTGAAGAGCTGAGGGACAGTGCTCAGGCCCAGAGTTTAGGCCCCATGACCAGCCAAAAACGAACAACAACAAAAACAAAAAAAAACCTGGAGATTAATGAGTATCAAGAACATTACAAGAAAAGTTAGTAATTATATATAAGAAAAAAGAGGCCTCAGTCACTGAGCCGCCACTGAGGACTCAGCTGCCGAGGAAAAGGAATCGAATCCTATCGTATGTCTGCTATCCAGACCTCCACTCTTTCGACTCCTTTGCTGATGCAAGTAAGGGTGATGACCTGCTTCCTGCTGACATTGAGGGTTATATCCATATAAGAATTCCAACAGAGAAACGGCAGGAAGACCCCTACTACTGTCCAAGAGATCGCTGATGATTACGATAAAAAGAAACTAGTAAAGGCGTTTAAGAAGAAATTCGCCTGCAATGGTATTGTAATTGAGCATCCAGAATATGGAGAAGTAATTCAGCTACAGGTAACCAGCTCAAGAACATATGACAGTTCCTGGTAGAGATTGGACTGGCTAAGGACGATGAGCTGAAGGTTCATGGGTTTTTAAGTGCTTGTGGCTCATTGAAGCTTAAGTGAGGATTTCTTTGCAATGAGTAGAATTTCCCTTCTGTCCCTTGTCACAAGTTTAAAAACCTCACAGCTTGTATAATGTAACCATTTGGGGTCCGCTTTTAACTTGGACTAGTGTAACTCCTTCATGCAATAAACTGAAAAGAGCCAGAAAAAAAGAAAAAATGCACATAAATATATCAACAATGTGGAATAGAAGTGATGATTTTATTAAACCTTAATAATATATGTGTGAAAATCCATATCAGATTGTTTATTCTATGTTTTTAAAATTCAAGTAGGATGGAGGAACCATTGCCAATACATTGCAAATGGATCCTTAAATACTATCCAAGTATTTTGAATGTTTGGATAACCATATGAATGAGACATAGAGACATTTTCCCTGAAAATAACAGATATTCTGGTTATCCAGTCATTTATCATCTCAAGTTCTTATAAAGAGTCAAAGCTGAAAATCTATTTCTCTCTTGTGAAACCATATTCTTCTTTCCTCTGTCTTGCTTTCGGCTGAAGTCTCTGTAAATTCGTTTGAAAAATTGGTTTGTCAGGATTTCACTTCAGTTCTGTAAGGTGCTGCTATAAATGGACAGGCAATTTGCTCAGGGAAATGGCAGATTCTGTGTCAGGGTTTGCCACAGGAATGGCTAATTGAGAAAACCTTAAGTGATTCAACACAAAAGTCTCTGACACAGGTTGTATTCAGGGGAAAGTAAAATAAAGAATATCCTCCGATATGGTGCTCATTTTGTTTGTGTTCTGGCCAGATACACCATACCTTCCTCACATTTTGCACACTTGTTTTAGATGAAGTTTCTTAGAGACTGTCCAAGAGTCATGATTTATACATGGAAAGTGTACAGAACTGAACTGTGTCCTGCTTATTATCCCACAGATGGAGGACTGGACAGAGAGAAGAGTGGATCTGTGAGCCTTTGCAATGGATACCTCACATGCTGTATATGGCTTTCCAATGTTCTCTTCCCTTGAGGAAACACTTCCAGGACTTCATATGCAATAAGGACTGGTCTTTTGGATGTCGGTCGCTTTTAGTAAAGCAACCTTAGTTGAAGGCAATGACTTGATAGGGTCTCAGCTAAGAAATTATGCAGCTCTCTCCTCCACTTGCTGAAGAAGTGAACATCCCAATACATCAACTTCAGGATATAGCTGTAACTTGGGGATCTATTTGCTTCCTCTGGAAAGTTGCAAAAGCATCTTCTCCAGTGTTCTGGTCAGTATCCTTCTAGGACTTAAACTTACAAAGCAAAAGTTAATTAGGATAACTATAATAAGACTGACCCTGCACACAACTGACATCTTTTTTTACCCTACTCTGGCATTTCTGCTGATAGATTAATTCTCTGCTAGGATATTCCAGAACCTTATTCCAAGCACTCTGAAGACCCTGGTCACTGCGTCTTTCTTGTTCATCAGAGACAATTGAACATTTACCAAGAAAATAAGACCAAACAGTGTCTGGATGCCAATGTTTCCACTGGAAATTTGACTATCATAAGAGCTACCCCTGTAACTGGGGAAACATTTCAGAGTGTGTCTGTGCGTATATTTTGGTAACTGCTTAGCATTTGATAGTAGATTGAGTAATGGCTCAATTTTTTAATAAGTTGCAGATTCCAAAATAACAGAAATACAGAGAAGAGACAAATTTGCTTCTTTTTCTGACATTGAACATCTAACTTAACATCTAACTTCTCCTTCAATTGACTATCAGAACTTTAGGGTCTCAGGTGTTTGTAGTCTAGAACATATCATTGTGTCCACCAATTCCTATTTCCAGTTTTATTCTGTGGCCATCATTATTGGACAAATACTGATAACATCTACTTCTCTGGGTGTTAAACCTTAAAGTATCTAGGTCTTTAGCTGTGTGGTAAACTTTTTATGAGACTTCTTAGAGCTTGTAATCAAGTGAACCAATTCTCAATAAAACTCTCTCATATCTATCTATCTACTATCTGTCTATCTATCTACCATCTAATAAATCTAGCATCTATTAATCAATCTAGGATCTATCTTTGTATCTATCATCTATTTCGTATCTGTGTATTTATCAATCATCTATCTAGCACCCTGTATCTGTCATCTATATATCTAGTACCATATCTATGTAATTATATTCACCATCATCACCTGTTTGTTGTCTAATCTTATTCTGTTTCTTGAAAGAACCCACTAATGCCATAGTGAAATTTTTCCTTGACAGAGGTAATCAAAAGACAAGTGAAAAATCTACTTTAGCATCATCTATGCCTAGTAGAAGCATTCCTGATCTGATAATGAAGTCTGAGTCTGCAGAGTTCAATGTTATCTTGATATATCCCATTATGTGTGTGTGAGAGTGTATGTGTATGTGTGTGTGTGTGTGTGTGAATTCTATGCTTCCATCAGGACGAATGACATCACCCCCTTTGTAAGGAAATGGAAAGACTTGGAAAAAATCATATTAAGTGAATTAAGCCAGACCCAAAGAAACATAGGTCCCATGATTTCCCTTATTTGCAATAATTAATATATGTCTAGGAAAATCTTAGCAAAGGAGCAGAATAGCTCAATAGCTATGTACGTAAGATAACACTAAGCAAAATGAAGTACAAGACATGGAAGCGAGAGGTTTTTCTTTGTTGTTGTTGTTTTTAATGTACTATGTGATTTCTTGCTTCCTTGGTATGTTCTCCTCCTACGGTATATCCCCTGTTGTCCATGCATTTGATTTTGGTACCCTGGTATTGTATATATGTTTATCTGAATTAGGGAAGGGAAGGGAAACAACTGAATTGTGAGACAAAGAACAGTGGTGGGGGAACCAATGCAACAGCGATATTCACAAGACAATATGTTGCAAATGATCTATACAACTAGGGGAGGCTTTGGGGGAGGGAAATTAGAAAAAAAATGAGGTAGGGGGTAACAAGTTCAACAAGAAATGTACTTATTACCTTATTTTGGTAACTGGAACCCTTCTGTACATTACCTTGACAATAAAAATATCATTTTCTCATTGTACGAAAACAGTATTTTAGAGGGTAATAAATGTGTTTGGACCAGTAGACCTCAGATGATATGACACTGTATCTCATTTCTGCTATGAAATAGGTGGGTTATTATTTTTATTCTAAGAGATGTGGTCTGAGAAATAATGAATGTGGGGATCCTACCTCACTGCAGCCTACTTTCTACACACATTTGGTTATTGAGGAAGTTTTACAAGAAAAAAATACTAAACTCTCATATCTAATCAAAATAAGTTGTCTTGAGGGGGAAAAGCATTCAATGTAATCTGATTAAAATCAGATCGCCAGAGGATCACTCTAGATAAGTTGAGTCAGGGGCAAAAGAGTACAAAGGTTACAAGCAAATATGTAATCCTGACTACTCATGAGACTGAGAACTGAGGATTGTAATTCAAAGCCAGGCCAAGAAGATAATTGTGGAGAAACTCTTCTCTCCAATCAACCAGCAAAAACCAGATGTGGAAATGTTTCCAAGTAGTAGAGAGTGAGCCTAAAGCAAAAAAGACAAGGAGAGCTCCAGGCTTTGAGTTAAATTTCCAATGAATAAATTCATAAAATAAAAAGTGAATATTACCAGAAATTTTTCTCAAAAATTTCAAAGTTAGGATGTTCAATGGACCTTGAATTTTGATTTTCTTTGTTTGGCAGATGGCTGCCTTCATTTTGTCCACTCACCTGGGTGCTCTCCTGCATATACATTCAAGATGTTTTCCTCTTTCTCCAATTTCCTCCTCTGATTTAAAAAAAAAACAACAAAAAACAGTCAGAACAATGACTGTGGTAGTAACATCTGAACTGTGAAAATACTATCCAAGAGGATTGCTAGTTCAAGGACAGCATGGATACACTGATAATCTATCTCAAGCCAAACAACCCCCCTAAAAAATAATATCATCAAAATCACATTAAATTTTCCAAATGATCCGCATTTACCTCATTTTTAACTCAATCACCAATTGACCCTCTCCATTTCTATGTGTGATCACATTTTCCATTTTAAGAGATGAAGTATTAACAAAATTTCTATCAGCTCTTCCAGACATTGATATTATTTTGAATACCTTCTTATGTAAATAAGTCTTCTGGGTAGGAGAGAGAAGGGAAGAAAGGAAGGTTGGAAAAGGGGCTGAAGATTAGTTCTCTATCTTCAGGAATATGAGGGAATCTGAGCAAATGTATTTACTAAGTCAAGGACATAAAAAGGAGATTAATAGATCATTACTTCCCTCTGTGGTTGATGGCTTATCCTGCCCAACTGTCCAGTAATAAATGGTTTCACTTCAGAATTTTCACTGTTACAGTATTTCCCTTCCAGGTCAAGGAACAAATCTAGTATTCTCATTGTTGTTGATTACATCCATTCTTGCTATACAGTTGACATTTTGGATCAAGTGAGCAATCAGGTGTCTCATAATTGAGCTAAGCATCCCTTAGTAATCAGACCACATGCCTTTCAGAGGAAATGGAGTTTCTTTGAGCTCATGGGTAGCAATGTCATGATGTTAGATCCTGCATCATACAATACACCATTAATGAGACAGAGTTGCAGTTATTAAGAAGTAATGTTGGGGGGAAGGCATCTTGTTATGTGAAGGAAAGGCCCTATGTCCCTAGTGAGCAACTTTAGGTAGTATACATGGTGTTTAATTGCTCTAAGTCTGTAAACCTGGGAATGAGCTGTATATTCGTGTGATTATCTAGAGACTCTCCCTGATCCATTCTTGACCTTTCTGATTGATCATTTTACCTGGTATTATTGCTGGATTGATCCTTGAGCTATGTTATGAATAACCATCTTCATAAAGCAAGCATTCCTTGCTCCCACATTTGATTTTATTTTTTATTGTAATGATTATGTTCTCCTTGATTTGATAGTACTACCATCAGGATTCTATCAGTGGAATCATATGATCATCCTATGATATCAGGAAACAATTCCATAGTATCACATTCACTGTCAGCTTATGATTCTTAGATGATAGATACAGAATTTCTCAGAGATTGCAAATAATGGAAACCATGGGACCTGGGACAAACAGGAAAGGTCAGATAAGATGATGTTAAGTGAAATGAACCTCAAGATAGGGACACAAGTGGATTTTCTTCCTTGCTATTGTTTCTAATAAGGTACCATGTGATTTTTTTATTGCTTTGTATGTACAGTATAACCCTTGTTTTTACTGTATTTGATGTTGGTACAATTTGTTTAAATAGGGATACAGATTGACCCATTGAAACAATGAGATGTACAAGACACTATGTCAAAAAACGAATTTAGGTAGGAGGGGGTAGCTGTGGGGTGGGAGGGTAGGGATAGTAGGAGAAAAACAAAGGACAAAGCAACAATGCTGGATAGGAAATGTACTCATTACCTTGCTATGTAACTGTACCCCTCTGTACAGTATTTTCACAATAACAAACTTAATTTAAAAAAAAAATTTCTCAGGGATGCTAATGTCCTTTGTATTACTGCCTGCCTCCTTACTGTGTTCATGGAGTAGATATGTCTATATCCCTAACACAGAATATATAAACTACTAGTGGGTTTTCTGGCCCTATTTTTAGTATAGCCATCTAGCATGCTAACATCTTTAAGATGTATATATGGCTTTTAAGAAACAAGCATGGAAATAATAGCATTTCTATTTCAGTTATCATTATCTGTCATATTCCCCTAGCTTCCAAGAGCCAAGTATGCATTGTGACTACACCATCCCAAGTTATCACTAAATTGTTAATCTCATACCAGGGAAGAATACTTAGATTGGTAAACTCTCCCACTTTCTCTGCTACCCCATCCATATGTTCAGAATCATTGATCCTGTGGATTGGCCAGGGTGTGAAGTTTCTTTAGACAGTTGTCTTGCTAACTTATTTGATGCTTCTTTGCTTGGTTATGATACACCTTTTATTCTATTTATTGGTCTTGTGTGGATGGATCTTGAAACTGTCATATTCAGCATTTAAAACAGAGACTTTTCATCATCTGCAACCAGGGGACTGTCTTAGCCAAACAATGAAACAGTTCTGCAAGCCTGAGCAGCCAATCTGAGTGGTGGTTTGAAAAGCTTGTCTCTCCCCCACAAAAATGTTGACGCCTTTGCTCCAGAGGGTCCCCATTATCTTTCATTCTCAAATAGATCCCTACACTTTTTGTCTCTTGTTTTCAGGTGATGAAAAGACAATCTGCTTCAGAAATATCTTATTCTACACGTGCACCTGAATATTCTCCACTGGGTCATAAAACAAGTCTTCATAAATAAGTTATATAAAATAAAATCATATTGATGATAATGTCTGACCATGCTTTAGTAAAACTAGAAGTCACCAAGGGAAGGTAAACTGGAAAATTCACAAACATGTAGAAATATAACAACTGAGTCCTGAACAGATAACCACAAAAAGAATCTAAAAGGTAATCAGAGTATGTTTTGAGAGAAAGGAAACAGAAACTATGACATACTAAAATTTTTGAGGTACAACAGAAACGATTTTGCAATGACAAATGCTCATATTAAAACAGAAGATTAGGAAGTGGCGCTGTGGCTCAAGTGGTAGAGCGCTCACCTTGAGCTGAAGAGCACAAGGACAGCACCCAAGCCCAGAGTTCAAGCCCCATGACAGACAATAAAATAATAATAATAATAAAACAGAAGAGTAGTCTCAATAAACATTTAACACCGAATATTAAGGCTCTAGAAAAAATAGAAAACAAATGGTAGCAAATAGAAAAAATAATAAAGATTAGATTAGAAATAAATAGGAAAAAGAAAACAACAGGAAGAAAATCTGCAAAACAATGGGCTTTATGAGGATAAGATAAAGAGAGTAAATCTAATAAATACAGAAATAAATGCAACTGATGCCACCAGAAGAAAAAAAATCTTAAGAAATTACTGAAGACAATTATAGTCAACATAACTTAGAAGAAATGGACAAATTGCAAGATGAACACAATCTGGTGAGTGAAAATTGGGGAAGAATACTGAATATATAGAATCAAAAGATTGATCTTGTAACTGAAACCAGTCATAGTCTATTCTGGCTATGTCACTATTTACATACCAAAAGAAAAATTATGAGAATGAGAACAAAAACTGAGGAGCTTACTAACCATAGACACAGAAATAAGATGAATTTACTACAATTCTGAACAACACGGAAAGCCAAAGTTCAAGGTCCAAAAGATTCATTGTCTGGTGAGGACAAATATTTTTCATCTCTTGAAGAAGAAAACCAAAATAGTTTCATTAAATAAATTCTAACAAAAATATAACCTGTATTTATATTATGTTTATAATATATTTCTAACACATATAATTATGTATATGTACATGTAGAGTGAATATTTATAATTATAACTTATATACAAAATTTTAACGCATATATACATACACATGTATACACCAATGACAAGCCTTATTCAACTCATAAAATTGCTATTAAAGTAGTATTAAAAACCTCAAGTGTTTCCTGTCTTTTTTCTATAGAAAATGAGTATCATAGGAGTAACTTTGCCTTTCTTATTTTCTTTCAAATGCTATTTTCTTTCTCAAAGTTTTATAATTTTAATTATAGAGGTCATTCACCTCCTTAGTTAGGTTTATTTCTAGATATTTTAATGTTGAGAGTGGCTACTTCAAATGAAACTATTCTCCAAATTTTCCTTATATCTGCTCATTGTTGGCATACATAAAGTCTAGTAACTTGTATGAGTTGAGTTTATATGCTGCAACATTACAGAAGGTATTTATCACTTCTCCTATGGTGAAGGTTGAGACGTTGATTACTTTATATATAGGACCAGATCATCTGTAAGTAGGAATAGTATGATTTCATGCTTTTCTATTTACATCCCTTTTATACTTTTGTCCTCTTATTTTTCTAGGTAGATTTTCCAGGGCTATATTAAAAAGGAGTGGAAAGAGTGGACATCTGTGACTTCTTCCTGATTTTACATATTCATAATTTAGTATGAGGCTTTCTCTAGTTTTGCCATAGTCATTATTATGTTAACGTTTGACCCTTCTATTTCTAGCATCTCCAAAGTTTTAATCATAAAAGTACATTGGATTTTGTCAAAGGCTTTTTCTGCATCTACTGATGTGATTTTTGTTATGGATTCTGTTTATGTGCTTTATTACGTTTTTTCATTTATGTATATTGAGCTATGTGTCATTTTTGATGATCCATAATTCCTATATTCCATATATAACACATTGAACTTGTGTTGATTAATGGCATTTTCTGTGATATTTCTGACATGGTAATATCCTTGAAAAAGGTTTTTCTGAAACCTGAGCATGATTTCCTTACATGTGAAGTAATAAATCCTAGGTTGTGGCCTAGTGATATATGATTCTTCAAACCTGTGATATTTATTACTTTTCTAGTCTTCTAAAATTTGTATATGATTATTGTGGTCTGAAATTGGTTTATAAGATATATAGTTGAAGTTAGATGATAGTGGCTCACACATATAATGTAGCCACTCAGAAGACTGAAATATGAGATTTAAGGTTCAAACGCAGATTAGGCAGGAAAGTCTGTGAGACTCTAAACTTGAGTTAGCCACCAAAATACTGGAAGTGGAGCCATGGCTCAAGTGGTAGAGTACTAGCCTTGAGTATAAAAGCTTAGGGACAGCACTCAGGTCCTGAGTTAAAGCTCTGGGACCAATATGCGCACACACATACACACACACACACACACACACACACACACACAAACACACACACACACATGCATGGAAAAAAAAGAAAATAAAAAATATATGTAGTTCATATATTGTTTTCCAAATTTGTTTGCCATGTGTTTTGCTTTTGAATTCATGTAATAATATTCTACTTTTTTACATTTTCATGAATAACAGGCAGATAATTTCTACTGATATTATTTATTATTGCACCTTTTCTCTCTTGCTCTATAAATGTCTTTTTCTTTTGTGGACAATGTAGTAAATTATGCAATAGAAGTATTTAAAAATTAAACAGAATTACTTTAACAGAAATATATTTTGAAAGGGAGTGAATTCTTTATTTTCTAGAATTAACTTTTTACTCGAATCACCTGCTCTTTACTGACGGGAATCAATTTTAGGTCTTATAAATACTGTATATAGTGTAGTATCCCAAATTGTGGAATATTAGTTTTAAAAGAGTTTTCAAAGCATAAGCAATATTTTTCACAGACTTCCTATATTCTGAACCATTAAGTATAAGATAATAGATTCCTCATGTGAATGGCCCATGAAAGACCACATTATCTCTGTGATGTGCTCCAGTGGTATATGCAAAATATTCTCCACACTGGGAAGCACACAGATTACTGTGTTGCCTTGTACAGTATATTGATACGGCAAGTTCCTTAAATTTTGCTCTCAGCACAAGCGTGAAAAGGAACCAGAAATTTTATTAACTTCAAACTTCTGTACATGTTCACAGGTTTAATTTTTGACCCCTAAACTCTGTTTTACACAAGATAGAAATATTGCTGTTTACTTATGGCTTTCTTAAGGTTTAAATAATTGAACCTAATAAGAAGAAGAAGATCCTGAAGACATAGATTCATCACTAGGATCATTGTAGTAATTGTCTAAAATAAGCAAAGATTATTTATCAGAGTTTATGAGCACAATGTCACAAATGCCTATAATCTTTTGCACATATTATTAATACCAATTAGTTGTATAAACGGTGTTTAATTTGACATGTCCATGTTTGTATACAATATATCTTTATCCGACTTCTCCTCTACCACCGTCCTCCATTTTTCCTTTCTACTTCCCAAATCAATGCCAACAAGCATTTTTTTTAATTTGTGGAAAATGTATTGTGATTATAATCACCATCGTTCACACTCTCTATTCATTTTCCCCCTTCCCATTATCATCCACGCCCCAGATAGTACCTGATTTACATTTCTGTCATTCACATATTTTTAATAGATCCTAATTTTATAGGAGTTTTACTGTGCTTCATATAGATAGCATTTTCTTATAAACATGTGTGTAATATGAATATGTATATTTTCAGATTAACCCATTACTTTCATACTATTTTCTCATATTCAACAATTTCAGTGACTTTTATTTTTCTATTTTCACTCATAGATGCAAAGGAGTTGGGTATTGGTTATTGTCTATATTCTCCCTGCATTTTTAATTCCCTCACTCAGATACATCATTATAATCATCATTTATGTGATAGATGTGTATATATTATATCATGTGTATGAAATGGATCATGCTTAATGGAGCATGTGATCTATATCTATGTATCTTTGTATATATATTTAATGTATATATTATTATATACATTTAAAATTTATAATATATAAGTACACTATATTATATATAATTTATATATAATGTATATATAATATATATTATGTTTCCAAATATCTGTTTGTCTTTTGAGTTAAGCAACCAACTCTCAGAAAAAATGTGACCTTTTTCCTTCTTTCTTTTTTTAATTTAATTTAATTTTATTTTTTGTGAACATGCTGTTACAATTACATGGGCAGGATAATGTGTACATTTCTTATCAAGCATTGAAGCCTCCTCCTTTGTTTACCCTTCACATCCCTTCCCAGGCTCCCCCCACACCCAATCCTCCTCCTCTCCCCCCCTCCCACCAACATTGTAAAGCTCGTTTTCGACATGACAACTTGTACTTCTCATTGTTGCAATAGGTCCACCTGTATCCTTAAACGACTTGTTTTTCCCCATCTCCTCCACAAGTTATACTGACATCAAATATAGTGAAAGCAGGGGTTATACT
>NW_012267355.1:602486-608697 GCF_000151885.1 Dipodomys ordii
TAGTGAAAGCAGGGGTTATACTGTGGGGGAGGGACATTCAAAGCAACAGAGAAATAATCTTATAAATGTGTTAGAAACAAATGCATGAAAGAAAAAAACATTAAAATACATGTCTAAGGGTTCATTTTCCTAACATCACATTATCTGACCTTTTCCGCTTGAGTTATACATATACTAGATATTGCAAATAAGGGAAACCATGGGGACCTTTGTCCTTCTGACCCCGGATTATCTCATGAAACGTGATCATCTCCTGATCCATTTACTTCCCTGTCACCTCTGCATTTTAAAATTATGTATTTGATTGATAAAGAAGAAGCCATTTTATTGTTTTCTCTCTTTAAGAAAAGACATGTGGATGTAACCTCTATCCTAAATAGTGAATTTGTCAGCAACAACAATCTGTATAAAAGTGTGACTAGCCCTTTTATCTTAATTGTCAATTTTCTATTCAATATTGACTTATAGGAGGACTTCATGACTATCTCTCTCTCTCTTTCTCTGACTTAACTACTCAGAAAATAACACTATTTTGACATGTAAAAGAAACAATTTTATAATCAGAAGAAATAAGTAGAGAAAAAGAGCTAGAGGGAGAGCCAAAGGAACTAAAAGAATTAGCTTTTATGCCAATGGACCCTCTTCTGATAAAGACCTTCATCCACTTGTGAATATCTAGTCCTTAAGACCTAGCTACCGCTCTTACAAGTCCCATCTGTGAACACTGTCACAAATGAAGCGTAAGTTTCCCTGCACATGACCTTGGGGGCATACATGTCTTTCATAGACCTTGAAAAATTCCTCCCTTTATTCACTTTATTGCACTTTACAAGTTCCAGACTGATTTCTAGCCTCATAAAATGATGATTTACTGAGTAATTGAGTAATTACAACTTACTGAAAACATCTCATTTTTAATGGCAGTTAGAAAACCATAGATTGCTTTTTCACTGGTCAGAAGAAAATCTGGAAAAAAATGAATCTACAAACTGGAGTCATGAATATGGTCCTACAACATTACTTGGATAATGTTTGTGTTACTTTATCTTGCTACATTTTTTAATTAAAAATATTCAAAGATACAAAAAATAAGCCTTTGTGAAATTCAGTTCAGTGAAATTCATATAACTATCAAATTTTATTTACTATGCTATGATACTAGTAGCAAAATAGTTTTTATGAACAATCGTCCAATAACATTATAAGCTTATTGTAATTAATTTTTATTGTGAATTTTATCTTTCATCTGTCATAATATAGTTTAATTCAATTCAAACATTATTTCATAAAGAAAACATTTTAATTATAAAATTACACATTATCAAGTTATGAAAAGTATTTTAGCAGGAGTCATTTTACACTAAAAGTTCTAGAAATAAAATAATCATTTCAAGTTAAAATTATATCCTAAAGTACAAATGGCTTAATGGATCAACAATTAATTTATATCCTATTTATTCTTAATTTCTACCTCATTTATAAGAATTGGTATTCTTTGCTTTCTAATGTTTCTTTGAGATGATTGTGTTTTTATTTGAGAGCTAAAAATATCAGTTATTTATCAAGATTTTATTCTTAGTGGTATGAAACTAAACCATATGTTAGGCAATCAGCTTACCTATTGAGCACATTACAAGTCAACACATTCTTTTCTGCTAATTTCTGGAGTTAAAATAATGAGTTCGTACAGAAAGCAATGGGCTACTCCAGCATATTTTCAGGAGATGAAAGAGGAATGTTACACACCCAAGCAATCAGCTTAATCTGTAATCCACCAGAGTATTTGGGTTTCTTAAGATTAGTTTTCTTAGGCATATTGCTTTCCATAAATTCAGCTTGAAGGACATCTGCTTTATTAGTGCCTGGAGAATCCAGTTAGTCATTCAGCAGATTCAGTGAGCATGAAATTGATGCAAAGGAACTGGTGATATTTTTTTTATCTATGCTATTGTAAGTCTGAATATTGTTCCCAATATATGAGAAAATAAATGACCAGAATACTGCTGCCACTGGTAGATTATATTTATTTTCCTTCTGTGTGTATGGATACCTGTTCATCAATTCTTTTATGAAATACTTAAAAGCCTTTGATGTGGCAGGAGATCAAAATTGTCTAGCCCATGACATTTCCTCTGGAAAAATATATAATAATCTCCTGCAACTTTTCATTTTTGAAAATTACAGTATTAAACTACATAGAAGGCATCCTGGTGATGTTAGTATTAAGTGGTATCATCCACACTTTGGGATAATCTGATTTCCTATACATATTAAAGTTAATATTAGTGAATTAAAAATTGTAAACTACAACTTTTCTGAAATTATACTAGGGTATAGGTATTTATTTTGTTTACCAATAAGTACTTTCTCTGAGACCAGATGAATTATCTTTATTTTACAGATAAACAAAGATATCATTAAAGGTAATAGTGAGATTATAGGATGAGAGGATTATAGGGAGTAGGGACAAATAGAGAATGTTAGATTGTGAAAAAATACCAAAATGCATTGCATCTGTTAATGAAGACAGCAAAACAAAACTCACGAAGCTGTTGAATAATAGTTGTGTGAAATACTATGATGTAATCCCTTTGAACAACTAACGTATATTTTAAAAAACAAAATAAGATGTAAACTTATCCTGCTTTTGTGTAGTAGTGGGAGTGGGGAAGGTGATTGTGTAGGGAGAATGGCGGTGATTATGGTCAGAATACATTGTGTCCATGTGTGGAAATGGAGCAACGAAGTTTTTTGAGATTGGTTTGGGAAGAGAGGAAGAGATGGATGAGCATGATGTGGGGAGGTGTGGCTGATCCAGGTAATAAAAAATGTGAAAAACAATTTTACAGAGCAAAATTTATTTTCAAGATGTATTGTAATAGAAATATTTAGATTCAATCTTTTTTTTTTTTTGTCGGTCGTGGGGCTTGAACTCTGGGCCTGGGCACTGTCCCTCAGCTCTTCAGCTCAAGACAAGCGTTCTACCACTTGAGCCACAGCACCACTTCTGGTTTTCTAGTGGTTTATTGGATATAAGAGTCTCACAGACTTTCCTGCCTGGGTTGGCTTTGAACCTAGTTCTTCAGATCTCAGCCTCCTGAGTAGCTAGAATTACAAGCGTGTGCCACGGGTGCCCTGCTTAGGTTCAATTTATTAACTCCTGTTTTAATTTTTTTTCAATTTTTTTCTTACATATTTAGATGTATTTCTAATGAATTTGTTAAAAAATTCTTTAAAAAACTGTCATATGAGAATCAAACACAGTGATTGTTAGGGATAAACCAAGGAAAAAGAAAAATGAAATGAAATAAAAAGAAAGAATTTGATACAGGGAATTGATGACAACAAGGTCAACAACCAAAAACAGACCTGTTGTTTCCATGTCTTGGAGTTAATTCCAATTAGCAACATTTTATATGGTCATATGTACATAGCTAAGGCAAGAGTGGAAATGTGACTCAAGTGCAAAGTTTAGCTGTGCAGGAGAAAGCCAAGCAAGAGTCAGAGGCCCAGTTAAGCCATGCTATTTTAGTGCCTTGCATCTTGTATATACATTTTTTTTCTAATTTGGGGAAGGAAAGGGAAATAACAAAATGCTGAAACAAGAATACAGGTTGACCCATTGTAACAAGACACTATGTTGAAAATGAACTTTACAACTTCAGGGGAAGGGGGAGGGAGGAGTTGGGGATGTGGGATGGGAAGGGATGGCAGGGGAAAAGCATAGGAGGATGTACAAGTTGTTATGTTGAAAAGTTGGCCAGCGGGGAAGGGGTGGGGGAGAGGGGGGGAAGATGGGAAGAGATGGGAAGAGGAAACAAAGGAGAGGCAACAATGTTTGATAAGAAATGTACTCATTACTTTGCTCATGTAATTGTAAACCCTCTGTATGGCATTTTCACAATAAAAAATTAAAAAAATAAATACTTGATGTAAAAAAAAAACCACAGGAGGATGTAACAATTCTGGATAGGAAACTTATGTAACTGTAAATGCTCTGTACAGTATTTTTATAATAAAAAAATTAAAAACCCAACAAAACAAATAGAAAGTGGAAGTTAAGGGTGGTACCAGGTAGTTAAATCAAAATGAGGAAGAAAGACTTGACAAATACTAGGCAGAGTAATATCAGTGAAAATAAATTTGGAATGTATCAAGAGATTAGCATAAATCTGGAATCAGGAATTGAATACTGTGAACTTAAACAGCATTGTTAGATGAAAGGGTCCATTCTGTTTACCTCCTTTGGAAGATTATTCACCTACTTTGCTCTTCTATAATCAACTATGTTGATTTAGTAAGGAAAGTCAAATTGCTGAAAGTTTTTCTAGAATGGATTGAACCTGCTACGGAAAAATAAGTATGGCATATTATTAAAGTGTTGTGTGTGTGTGTGTTTGTCTGTGTTGCTCTGAGATGTATATAAATTATATTTTCATCCTTGGCTATGGTTAGTGCCCGGAACAAGGAACCACATTTACAAATTTAAGACAAATGGGCCCCACTGATCTCCTCTCTATACAAAACTGAAAAGAATCCATCCATAACATGTGCTAACAAGATATCTGAGTTATCTGCTTAACTTATTTGATTAGAGAAACCATGGAAAGGTTTGTTTCATTTTAAGCAAATCTTTGCTGGAAATATGTAAGTCAGCATAGCTAGAGAGTGATTGAACAGGTAACTTGACCCCAATAATAGCTGATCACAAGATGCCAATGAAGTTCCAAGATAGAAGGTACAGAGTGAGTACAAGTCTAATTTTATCATAATGTCAAATGCTGTGTTTATCACGACATTGCTAAAACAACCTTAAAAATAAAGGCGGGCCTCCAATTGTTGTAACCTCAATGTTGGACATTTGGCTCTCAATTTTAGCTGGAGGCCCTTAAATTATACCCTTGAATGTGTCAAATGTCAATGGCATAATGTGCATCCATTACTGTGGTTGAATAAAGTGTTAACTTGCCTAATTTTAAATCTCAAATGTGCTCCCATGAGAGGATTCTACCTACTGAATTTCTTAGTATATTTCTGGTAATTTTCAGAGAGAATGTTAGCAAGGTTTAGATATGGTGCGTCAAACCTGGGAAGAATTGTCCCATCTTGAGGAAAGGATTAGTAAATGTTCTTATCTAGGAACTCTATCATGAGAAACAGAGAAGTCACACTTAGAGAGGCTGAATTTGGAGTCTTTATTAAAGAGCCAGTGACTGCAGGTGCACTCTTGTTTCAAAGACCTGCATCCTAACAGTTTTCTAAACTAAGCTGTAAGGGTAGGAAAGCAAAGAAAGAGTGGAAAAAGAAACCCAACAAACATGATCAATTCTATTAGAGAGTTGAAGAGGGACACCACAGTGACCCGAAGAGAGTCAGCAAATGCTTGGCATGGTGCACAAAATGGAACCTCAGCTGGTCAGGGCCTAAACAGGGTCCTGGTCAGGAGCTAGGGTCATGGGGAGCTCAAAAGTCTTGCAAGTTCATGGTCCAGGACTGGCAGGTACAGTAACCTATTATTCAAGTCTCTGTCCTTGCCTCTAAGAATTCAGCTATACCCTTCATCTGAAGATGTGATTTCACCTTTCTCCACCATGAAGTCAAGCCAGTTAAACCCAATTCCCTATCATCCACCACATGTCCAAGATTGCACTGGTTAAACCCAGGTTGCATTAGCTTACAGTGTATGAAATTTTCTTTTTCAACTTAGCCTTCCCAAAATGCATGGTTCTTTGTTTTCTTATTATGACTGGCTAAGAGTGAATTTCAATGTGATTTTGTGGGTATTTATTTATGACATAAAGATGTAGTACATTTACTCATGTATGCATTTTCCATTTGTACTTCTGAGATCTGTCTGTTCAATCATTTCTCATTTATTAATTGGATTACGTGTTTTGGAGGAGTTACCTTATTAAAGTCTATGTATATACTGGATATTAAATTTTCATCTGATTTTTCCCCATTCTGGGAGTTGACTCGTCATTCTTGTTGTAGTTTGTTTTGTCATGACAAATCATCTTTTTTGAATTTGATGTAGTCACAATAATCAATTCTTGATCTTATTTCAGAGGAAATTGGATTTCTATTCAGAAAATAACTATCTATGTTTAAGTCTTCAAATGTTTTCTACATTTGTTATAATAGTTTCAATGTTTAGGTCTTAATCAATTTTAAGGAGCAGAGATCTAATTTTAGTCGTCTCCATGTAGAT
>NW_012267355.1:614897-620087 GCF_000151885.1 Dipodomys ordii
GCTGGTAGGTTTCTCTGTTCCTGGCGATCCGCTGTTCTGCGAACCGGTACCTGGTATCTGCAACCGGTACCTGGTATCTGAGAGTGGCCCCCTGTGTCTCTGGGGCTCTGGCAGCCCCCGCCCTGCCGGCTCGCCGGCGGCTTGGCGCTCTGCAGCGCGACCAGTAAAGGTTGGGGGAGGGGTCTTCGCTCTTCTCTGTTCTGAAATTCTTCTTTTTCTCTCTTTCTTTTTTTATTATTTTTCACCTCTAGTTTTTCTCTGAGTGTTCGTCTTTTTGTTGTTGTCGGTCTCTTGGGGAGATTAAGCGTTGGAACTCGAACTCTCTTTTTGGTTGGAGAGAGCTGTGGCGTTTCCCTACTGCCCCGTCGCCATCTTGGTCCCCCCTCCAAGAGGTGTTTCTTTTTAATGTAAGATTGCTGGCGCTTCAATTGTCAAAAAAATCAGCTGGCTGGACTTCTGTATGCTTATTTCTGAATCTTTTATTATGTTTCATTCATCTTATGCTGGTTTTGTGCCAGTTCCATGGTGTTTTGGTTACTATGTGTCTGTAGCATGATTCGAAGCTTAGTATTGCAATACTTCTAGTATTGATTACTCTTTTTTACTCAGAATTACTTTTGCTATTTAGGGTCTTTTTATGTTTTCATATGAACTCTGTTATTGACATTACTGTTTCTGTGAAAATGACATTGGGGTTTTGATAAGAATCACATCATACCTGTGAATTGATTTCATTAATGTAGCTATCTTTATGATATTTAAGGCTGCCAAATGATGGACTTGTTCGTTTTTCACACATTTAGAAAGCCTACATTTTGGATAAAAGTCCTAAATTTTGTTTTATTAATGCTTAACATATATTTTGGTCTGTCTGATTGAATGATAGTATTGGATCTACATATTTAGAAGAAGGGTTTATGGTGGATGACTATAAATTTCTAGCACATAATTTTTATTATTTTTATTTTTAGCACATAATTTTAAAAAATAATTTGCATAAATCCTCAAAGAAACAACTGCCCAATAAATAAGTATGCTAAAGAATTAAAGAGAAACTTCTCTGAAGAGAAAAGAAGGATGGCCAATAGACACATGAAGAAATGCTCAACGTCTCTAGCCATAAAAGAAATGCAAATCAAAACAACAATAAGATACCACCTCACCCCAGCTAGATTGGCTATAATCAAGAACTCTAACAGCAACAGATGCTGGAGGGGATGTGGACAGAAGGAAACCTTACTGCATTGTTGGTGGGAGTGTAAATGTGTTCAACCACTTTGGAAAGTAGTATGGAGGTTCTTCAAAAGACTCCACATAGAGCTCCCCTATGACCCAGCAATCCCATTTTTGGGCATTTAGTCAAATGATCAAAACAAGACCATACTAAAGCTACCAGCACAACTATATTTATTGCAGCATTATTTATCATAGCTTAGCTATGGAACCAACCCTGATGCCCCTCAGTAGATGAATGGAACAAGAAGATGTGGTATATATACACAATGGCATTCTATGCCTCCATCAGAAAGAATGACATTGCCCCATTTTTAAGGAAATGGAAAGACTTGGAAGCAATTATATTAAGTGAAGTAAGCCAGGCCCAAGGAAACGTAGGTCCAATAGTTTCCCTTATTTGCAATAACTACTATATGTCTGAGACAAGCAGAAAAGGTCAGATAAGTTGATGTTAGGCGAAATGAACCCAAGAAAAGGACTCAAGTGGTTTTTTTTTTTTCTTGCTGTTGTTTCTAACATATTTGTAAGGTGATTTTTTTGTTGCTTTTGTATGTCCCTCCCCCACAGTATAACCCCTGTTTTCACTGTATTTGATGTAGGTATAATTTGGGGAGGGGAAGGGAAAAAACAAAAATTTTAAATAGGGATACAGGTGGACCCATTACAACAATGAGATATGCAAGATGCTATATCGAAAAACAAACTTTACAACTTTGGTGTGTGTGGGGGGAATGGAAAGGCAGGGAGAGCAAGGGGAAACAAAAGAGGAGGCAACAATGCTTGATAAGAAGCCTACTCATTACCTTGCTTGTGTAATTGTAACCCCTCTGTGTGGTATTTCACAATAAAAAACTTATCAACAAATAAATAAAATAAAATAATTTTCAGCATGTAGCACTAAAAAGGGTATAAGAAATAAAACTAAAATCTAGTTGGTTTGATGAAGAGGCAATTCACTCTATTAGGGCATTTATTTCTTAGAAAAAAGAAAAAGAGCCTTTTAAGTAAAGCCAGGAGTAGCTGTTTGAAATCAAGATCACACGATTTTCTTATTGGCACTAAAGTAAATTTATGTTTAGGCGACACTCTTTTGGCTTATCGATGCTAATTATTCTTATGAGAGCATGTAAGAGAATTGCACTACAATCCAAAGATAGAGCACACTGAAAAATAAGAATAAAGTTTACCAAGGCCAGAACACCAGAGAATATGTAAGGAATGAAGAAAGGAAATATTTTCAGTAAGAAAATGGCAGATATTTCCAGAAGAGGAAGAAAAGCATGGAGGTGAGAGATGATTCTGAAACCCAGACTTTGATGATCTTTGATTCCCATGTGGAGCAGCATTTTCCAGTTTACTTAATTTGAAGTCACCTTCTTTCTTTTAAATTTTAAATTAGGTTGATTTCTTTGTCCCAGGCAGCTCTTTGCTGCCCCCTTCTGATTTCTGCTTGCTAGAAGTTCTGCAAATTAGAATTAATTGTCAATTTGGGTGACTTTCAATTATGTAAAGCCTTATAGCTCGTGCTTATCGCCATGCTAGGGGTCTGGCTTTTGTACTCTAAACATCCAGCATGTGTAATTCTATTGATTCATCTGAGCCATCCAGATTCATTGTAATGATTTCTTTCTATTTTCTTCTTGTTTTTTTCCACCTTGAATTAGCAATAGCTTCCTCTGTAGAGTACATATCAATGGATGATTCTAAATTATTTTGTTATTATTAAGGTGTTGTACAGAGGGGTTACCATTGCATAAGCCAGATAATGAGTACATTCCCTTTTTTGAACACTGTCACCCCTTACTTATCAATGAATTTTTGACTGACCATGAGGAAACTTCTAAGGCCATTTCCAGTGAAATCTTGAAATAGTATAATTCTTCAGGCCTTGGGGTTATGGATTATCTGAGTGTCCTTGAGCCTACACTATTCCAAAATTAACTCATTCTTGTCTACTTTCTAAGAACTAGATTCTAATTGTTATATGCTGTGATTTAAATCATGAATCACTGGATGGTAGGCACTATTCTATGTACCAAGAAATGAACTAGCTTAGCAAGATTGCATTATTATTGTTTTGTGAAGCCTAAGTCTTTGATGCTATGCCTTAAGTTTCCAGCTATTAATGGTATTTAGTCTTGTTTATACTTGATTTTTTTATGTACAAGAGAAGTTTGGTACATGCTATATCCTATATTATTTCTGGAATGAATCAGTGGATGAATAAATAAATAAATGCCCTAAAATCTAGCCCTTTTGTCTAAAGTATTATGGTTGATCTCAAATCTACTTTTATTTTTAGTCTAGAATTTTTTTTATTTTTATTTTTTTATTGTGAAAATACTGTACAGAGGGGTTACAATTACATGGACAAGATAATGAGTACATTTCTTATCAAGCATTGTAGCCTCCTCCTTTGTTTCCCCTTCCATCTACTTTTGAAAGACAAAAGTTGTATACAGTTGTAATCTCTACCTAATATTCGAAGGTCCTTTGCTTAAACTGAAATCCATGTAACAGGCGCCACAATTTCTTGGCCTGCTTAGTTTTGAATCATTCCTGCTTCTACCTATGTCCTCTCTGGACCCTTTGTAATGTTCATGTTACTGCTTAGCCCATGTCACATTTGTCTCTGCATCCTAGTAAATCCTAGGAATTGCCGACATTCTTGTAATAGTAATGTCTTCTGTCTCTATCTCTGCCCCTACTGTCTTTCTGTCAGTCTGTTTTTGTCTCTCCTTGTAATAGTAATGTCTTCTGTCTCTATCTCTGCCCCTACTGTCTTTCTGTCAGTCTGTTTTTGTCTCTCCTCTCCTCTTCTGTCTCCTCCCTTCCCCCCTCCCCTCCTCTTCTCTCTCTCTCTCCTGTCTCTCTCTCTCTGTCTGTCTCTCTCTCTCTCTCTTTCTCTGTTCTTTGCTTTGCATGTGTGTATATATTCTACTAGGAAGAACTTCAAATAATACCAATAATGTCATTCCCCTCCTAATCTTTGACTGATATTGAACATACAACATGCTTTAAAGCTGAATATATTGCAAAGGCAATGAAATACTTGTAGAAACCACTGATAACATGATTCTTCACAAATAAATATCAAAGATTTGAAATGTAGAACATCGAATAAATAACTCAAGATATACTTTTATATAAAATATATAATTTCACCTGGAAAAACAGGCAAAGTTAGAGTGGTTGCTTAGAATTGGTAAAATTTTAAATTTGATCCCAACAAATATATAAATATATAGGTGCCAATCCTGGAAACTGAGCTCGGGATCTGGGTATTGCCCCTGTGCTTTTCTCTTTCAAGGGTACCCACAGCTCTACTTCTTCCTTTTTGGGTACTGGTGGCTCATTCTTGTAATTCTAGCTACTCAAGAGGCTGAGATATGAGGATGGCAGTTAGATAACAGCCCAGGTAGGAAAGTCCTTGAGACTCTTATCTCCAGTTAACTACTAGAAAACCAGAAGTTGCACTGTGGCTCAAAATAGTAGAGTATTAACATTTAGTTAGAAATCTCAGAGACAAAGCCCAGGCCCTAAGTTCAAGCCCCATGATTAACCAAAACAAAAATAAAAACAAAAAACAAAAGGAGCCTCACAGCCTTTCCTGCCTGGCCAGCCTTTAAACCCTGTTCCTCAACTCTCAGCCTCCTCAGTGACTAGGACTATAAGTGGGAGTTGCAGACATCTGGCTCAAATATTTACTTTTTTGGAGACCAGCGGCATAGTTCAGGAGGAAAAGCACAGGTTGACAACAGGAAGCTCAGAATTCAAATCCCAGTATGACTCAAAAATATTGGATTAATATGTAGAAAGAAATACCTATCAAATTCTTAACCTAATTCTAACACTATCAAAAATACTGTCTTTGTTACTGTCTAGTGTGTGTTCTTTGCATAGTATACAATTGCTTTATAATAAACATAATTCATGGGCTGGGAAGGTGGCTCA
>NW_012267355.1:620182-623169 GCF_000151885.1 Dipodomys ordii
TCAAGTGGTAGAGTGCTAGCCTTGAGCTGAAGAGCTGAGGGACAGCGCCCAGGCCCAGAGTTCAGGCCCCACGACCGGACCCAATAAATAAATAAATAAATAAACTTAATTCATATTAGAGTTAACGTCTTAATAAGAAGACTGGTAAGTAGCGAGGGACTGATATCTCACTTCCATGATCATTGCATCTCAGGAGGCTGAGTTCTAAGGATCATGGTCAAAGCCATCCAGGAAGGAAAATCTATAAGACATATCTCCAATCAACGACCCAAAATCAGAAGTGGAGCTGTGACTTTAGTGGTACCAACCCTGAACAGAAAAATCTAAAGGACAGAGGTCAGACCCTGAATTCAAGCTTCAATACCAGCAAGCACATGCACAAAAAAATGTGGCTGGTAGGTAAGTAATTTTAGTCATAGCATCCTATGCACACTCTACCAATTATTTCTGTACTGTATGTATTATTGATTTACATGAATTCAAGTGAAAAATTATTTTAAAATGTATTCTTCTTTGCAACATGACATCTATTACTTGACAGCTTAAATCGACAAAATGTAAATTAGTAAACAGAACATAAGTGGGCCCTTTTAATGCTAGTCGTGCGCCCCTAGCATTTTACTTGTAACCACAGGAGACTTAGGAAAACATGGGGTGATGTTTTAAGTCCATATTCACAGATGTGACAGCTTGAAATTCACTTTACTGAAAATGGCATATAAAGAAAATGCCAGATATACTTCAAGAGAATTTTCCCCCTTGAGTACTGAGAATAATCTGGTCAAAATGATAGAAATTGACATCTCAAATCAATCATATATGATACCATTGATCTTACACTAAATTAACTAATAAGAATGAAAGAATCACTGGCTGTTAGATATAAAAGAGATTTTGAGCTTATTTAGCTCTAAGGAAATATACAATTAGCTGAAACAAAATGGGTCAAATTAGAGTACACATCATTAAATTTGTTGTCTAGTAAGAAATAAATTTCAGCATCATTCCATATGCTACTTACCCACTAGTATATCTTCATGCATATGTGACAGTTTATATATTTCATCTAATTTTCTAGGACATGATTGATTCATGACTTATTTAAAACAAGAGGTTTTTCATATAGCTCTAATATTCTTGTCCATAAATCACCTTCATAATCATCCTGGGCTTTACAGTATTGTCTAGTGGGTCAACGGCATTCTAGACTTTCCATCTTCCCTCTTTGGAGTACTCCATTGTCCAGAGAGTGCATAAACACTCAAGGATTAATTAGAAAGGAAGGATGGTACCAAAATGTGAGAATGTGGATTTATGAAAATGTCTTTATTTTCATACATTTCACTTAAATTTGACTCTAGAAGGATAATTTCTAAGAAAGGAATACAAATTCAATTTTCCTTAGCACCTTAATAATCTAGAAAACAGATGCTAAGTTAACTAATACATGGAAACTAGGGCTAATTGGGATTGTTCAACTAAGAGTGTCTGCATCAAAGTGATACAATTAGAGAAAAGAGAAGTATGTGAGGAGTTTCTGGGAAAGAATGTTTGTCCTCTTTCTTCATCTGTTGTTGGAAGCCAGTCTCTCTTTTGTCTCTCTGCATGATGAGTTGTGCAGAATGAAAGTCTCTGTCCATTTTCCCTTAGGGAGTTGATGTCTTTGATACCAGAAATCGAATAAGCACAGCTCTCAAAGCTGTCAGCTGAATGATGAGAAAACAAATACTATTTGCATAAAACCCAATATAAACTTGTTGCCTGTAATTTACCCAGAAAGAGTTCTAAGAAGGAAATACATTGTATAAGACACACATATTAATCATTATGTGTTTTCTTTTGTTTTGTTTTTATCATTCTAAGAACTACAGCCTTAGCAATCCAAATGACCAAAGGGCAAGTAAATTTTCTTTTAGAGTGTCTTACAGACTTCCTTTTATACTTGATGTAAGATTCTGAGCATCAACAATAGCTTTAGTGATTGCTTTTCAAACTGTTACAGTAGCAATAACAACAATCAAGAAAATGTACACACAATCCATGTAAAATGAAGACAACAATTAAATATCAAGTAAGTGTGTTTTTGTTATTGTGATGAATGTGATATGAATGTAAATTTAGAAGAGATGTATAAAGAATGTCCAATTGGTAAGAAAAGTTCAATTTGATGAATTTTAATGGTCATTTTATGATATATTCTTTTTTTTAGTATTTGTTGTTTGTGGAACAAATATTCTCTTATGCCATGTATAAATGAAAACTCAATATTTTTTGATTTTTTTTTGTCTGTCGTGGGGCTTGAACTCTGGGCCTGGGCGCTGTCCCTCAGCTCTTCAGCTCAAGGCGAGGGCTCTACTGCTTGAGTTACAGCGTCACTTCCGGTTTTCTGGTGGTTTATTGGAGATAGGAGTCTCACGGTCTTTCCTGCCTGGGCTGGCTTTGAACCGCGATCCTCAGATCTCAGCCTCCTGAGTAGTTAGGATTACAGGGGTGAGCCACCAGCGCCCGGCTTATTTTTTGATATTTTTAGAAAAAGTTATCAAATATTTACCTAATTATGTTTCTAAGAGTTTTCAGAGAATCATGAAAATTAGAAAAAACATTTTGAGGTAGTTTAAAGATGCCTAGTTGATTACTCATTTTGGATTCATAAAGTCATTTGATTTTAGCCAATTGACAGATGATTTTAAAGAACTGAGAAAATTCTATTTTATGAGTTCACTTCTCATATTATCTTTCTATAGAATTATAGGAAATGGAAAGACTTGGAAAAATTATATTAAGTGAAGTAAGCCAGGTTCAAAGAAACATAGGTCCCATGGTTTTCTTTATTTGCAATAACTAGTATATGTCTCAGACAAGCAGAAAAGATCAGATAACATGATGTTAAGTGAAATGAACCCCAAGATTAGGACACAAGTGTTTTTTTTCTTTCTTGTTATTGTTTTAACAAATTTATAAGGTACCATGTGATTTTTTTTTTTTTT
>NW_012267355.1:623339-658682 GCF_000151885.1 Dipodomys ordii
AGATCTCAGCCTCCTGAGTAGCTAGGATTACAGGCGTGAGCCACCTGCGCCCGGCTTACCATGTGATTTTTTTTGTTGCTTTGTATGTCCCTCCCCCACAGTATAACCCCTGTTTTCATTTATTTGATGTTGGTATAATTTCGGAAGGGGCAAGGAAAAAATGTTTAAATAGGGATACAGATTGGCCCATTGCAACAATGAGATGTACATGATGCTATGTTGAAAAACGAACTTTACAATTTAGGCAGGAGGGGAGAGGGAAATGTAGTTGTGGAGATGGGAGGGAAGGGATGGTAAGGGGAAACAAAGGAGGAGGCAACAATGCTGGATAAGAAATGTACTCATTACCTTGCTCATGTGATTGTAACCCTTCTGTACAGTATTTTCACAATAAAAAACTTACTGCTTTAAAAAAGCAATATAAAAATTATTATTCATCAGTGCTTACATTCATGTTATGTAAGTTTCACTAAAATTTAGGCATCTAATATTATGACACAATTAATTCAAACCTATTGAAAATTTGCCAAGTTACACAAATACAAAACAAAAAAAATTCTCAGAAATTGACGTCTAGGCCAACTACCATGCTAAATTAATTACATCTAGATACTGCAAAGATAACTTTAAATGTTACCTGTGGAATGAAAGACATCATGGATAATCATAGAATGTGTTATCCTAGCCTAGTACTTGCCATGATTATTTGATTTTTTTAAAAAAGGAACACAGGAAGGCACTTGCGCAAATTGTCCTTTATCTGACAAAATGCCCAGTTTCTAATAGCACCTAATATATATGGATGAACTAGTATGGAAGGAATTGAAATATACTTTCATACTCTGAAGACAATGTGATTACACAAAAACCAAAAAACTGTGGATAACCCAAAGCAAAGTTTCAAAGATAGATAATGCTATTTGAAAGAGAAAGAGCAATAACATCTTAGTTTGCTTAATAATTTGTAGATCAGAAATTGTTATCTGTTAAGGTAAGTGCTTATATAGTAAGCTCAAAGCTAGCTGCCTGTGGCTCATTTCTGCATACTCCTAACTATTCACCAGGCTGAGCTCTAAAACCTGAGGTGCAAAACCAGTTCAGGCAGATAAATCCAAGACACTTTTATTTCCAACTAAATAGCAGAACCCCAGAAGCAGAGGTGATTCAAGGGATACATTTCCAGCCTAAGCAAAGAAAGGCAAGCAAGAACACAAGGCTCTGAGTTTAAGTCACTGTATAAACACACACACACACACACACACACACACACACATACACACACAAGCATGAACACACACACACACAAGCATGAACACACACCCACAAGCAAAAGAAAAGTAAAAGAAAAAATGTAAACTTAAAAAAATCTACAAAATATTGTATTAAGTAGAATACTGCATTATGCCTAATTTTCTATATCCATTCCTTTGTGTTGTATGGGTTGATTGCATAAGTTACCTACTGTAAAAGAACAAGAATGTTCACCTGGTTAAAAAAAATGGTGTGTTGTGTTTATTGCTGCATCTTTTAGAGACATGCCTATACATGTCCATAAAAGTTCAATATTTTTTGATATTTTTAGAAAAAGTTTTCAAATATCAATTCTCAGTAAGCATGGTAAGAATATATAAACATAAAGATAAAAGGTTAAAGAACAATTCTTATTGAACTGAGAAGATTTATTCTTACTGTTAAAAAATAACATTTGGAAATAGTATATCTGAGAATATTCCTAGATAAATAGATAGATAGATTATGTATGTTTTAAAATATATAGCCTATAGAATGTGTGGGTGTATATATGTTATAGAATGTGTATCCTATAGAATGTGTGTGCGCGCGCACACACACACACACACACACACACACACACACACACACATCTACAGGACAAAAGTCTGCAGGAAAAGCTCCTTCATATTACCATAAGATCACCATTGCCATTACTATGCACTTCATTTCTTGTTGTGTTGATTTCATATAATTTAAAATCACATAGGATCTACATATTCAAAACTTTTGATTAAAATATAAACTTTTAAATTGATGAATAGCAATGTCATTGCTATTCATACTATTGCTAATGAAAGTAATATTGATAAAGATGACTATAGCAATATTATCTTGTGTATAGTGTTAATGTGTAATAAGTATTCTGCTAAGATATTCATGCACCTAATCACTTAATTGTGAAATTGTAATTCATGACACTATTTAAAATTAAAGCAAGTATTTTCTTGGCTTGTTTAAAGGCTCAGAATCCAATTGAATAGATTAATATGTATAGATTTTTATCATTATTATAAATAGTCCCCTTCAATTAGGTCATCAAGTGACAGATTTTCAAACTGTACTTTAATGAGTCTTTTCTCTCCAATACCTCTTAATCTGAGTAATAAAATAAGTACTTATAACAATTATAGAATCAAATATATAAGTTATGCTTTTCCACCCCAAAGGATTATAGAAGCTATTTGAGATACCTCACAGTTGAAATAAATAGAACATCCTTTTTCCTAAAAAGTATACATATGTTTTTGATACCAGATTATTTATGTTCTTTTTATCTTCTTTTTAAAATCAATAGGGCAATAGACAGGTGCTTGTTTTTTAATAAAAATAATGTTATATGTTAATAATATTAAGTCTTGGTTGTTCCAATATTGTTTCACCATGTTGTGCAAACCATTTAATTTTTCATAAGACCTCTGAAAAATGGATGCAATCACTCCTCAACTCTACAGAAAATGATCACGAAGCATGTGAAGAAAAACACCTGTGTCAGTAGGCACTGCAGACTAGCCTGGTGGGTCATGTGAATAGCTGGAGGCCAGGTGGATAGCTGGAGGCCAGGACACATTCTGGAAGCATAGAATGGTAAAGATGGTGGAATGCATCTGAGCCCAGCATATGAAAATACCTTGTGATAGTCATAGTCAGTTACATCTTACTAACTTGATATCTGTATGAAGTTATACAGGCAGTCAATAATATGTTCAACAATGATTAATTACGAATTTAACATCATTAACCTACTAAAATTAGTGCTTAGTTCCTTCACAGAAACATTTTTAAAAACATGCCTACTATTTAGGGTCTAATATAATGTGTAGAATGAGGAAAAATAGTGCAGGTATTAAAAGAAATAGCGTTTACCTTTCAATTTACAAGGAATTTATTAATTTCAGGATAGTAAGTCGGGTAGCCTCTAGAAGGTATATAATCACATGGTCTCTATCTAAAGGTGAGCTACATGTTATGGAAACAGGTATGAATTAAGAGTGTCAAATAGAGTAAAAAATGGAGGTGATCTGTGATCATTGAGTGAACATATCACTACAAACTTTAAACTAGAAATACTAGTGCATCAGCTGAATTTTACTTTAAATGGAATGTTGCTAGGCACTGGTGGCTCACACCTGTAATCTTCACTACTTGGGAGGCTGACATCTGGGGATGGAGGTTTGAAGCCAGTCAGTAAGACAAAACCAAGGGATGTTTATTCAACTAACCAGCATAAAACTATAAGTGAAGATAAGGTTCAAGTGGTAGGGTGTTAACCGTTACAAAAAATACAACCCTGAGTTCAAACCCTAGTACTAGGACAAAAATAATAACTAAAACATAATATTATTGCAACAGTTAAAATATTTTGACACATTTTCTTTCTGTAAATTAATCTGAGGACCTGGGTGCTGTCCCTTTGCTCAAGGCTAGCACTCAACCACTTAAGCCACAGCTCCACTTCAGCTTTTTGGAGATGTCACTCAGATTTGTCTGCTTAGGCTGGATTTGACCATGATCCTCAGCTCTAAGCCTGCTGGATAGATCAGATTACAGGTAAAAGGCACTGGCATCTAGCCACAGTTTTTATTTTGACAGATATTCAATTAAGAAATACTTATTTCAGTTCTCTTGAGATATTGTTGGGGTTGTCCTTACTTTTTTGTATTTTTAGTTAACATTAAGGTTCTTTTCTGGGAGAAAATATCTTCATCAGTTTCAGTGAACTATAGGTGTCGGTCCATTTTTTTTAAGTCTCCAGACTATATGCTTTATTTGAACCTCTATGACTCTCCCCAAAAGTTTTTAGCCTTCTTTGAAGTTAGAAGAACTAGCAGAACAGATTTTTAAATCATCTCTCTCCAACTGTCTTCCTTGTTCGGGCCCCTAGATGATTTCTCTACGTGAAATTGTCTTTCATCTTTTTTTTCAGGTGAAAAGTTTACATGGAGGTTTTCTACAAATGAAGCCAGCTAAAATCTAAGCTCAGAAAGGAAGGCTGGCATCTTTTTGAAGGAGGCTGGTGGGCCATAGCTGCTCAGCTGCACAACCCACGCTGAGTCTCTGCCACCTACCACTTGAACAAGGGGCAGGTGCCAATTAAAAAGAAGCCACGCAGGTAGTAAGCAGGTAAGCAAGGAGGCACCTGTCCTTCTGTTCTGTGCCAAAGGGGTATAACCTGTCA
Organism: Dipodomys ordii; assembly: GCF_000151885.1. Taxonomy (NCBI): domain Eukaryota; kingdom Metazoa; phylum Chordata; class Mammalia; order Rodentia; family Heteromyidae; genus Dipodomys; species Dipodomys ordii. The sequence goes on from NW_012267355.1 coordinate 627,808, forward strand.
ATGAAGCATGTGCGATACAACTCTGGTCTCTCTTTTCACAGGTTACCAAGGGGATCTGGGACAAGAACTAAACACATGTGGTCAAATTTGCTGGATGCCCTGGATTCTTATTTCATGAACCAAACTGAACTGAACTGCTCTGAATCCACTCCCTTCGGAGTGTTGGCAGCTTATCTAGCTACTCATTATTTTCCCTTCCTTTCTCATTAGAGTCCCACATCAGTGGGAAAAATGATAGATTATTTCTTTCGGTTTAGAATAGAATGGATAAAAATGGCTTAGACTTTTTCATAGTGATCTGACATTTTCTAAAGCCTGAAATAAAGCATAGGCAGTGTTGGAGTCTTGCAATAAGGCAACGAAGATAAGAATATCTTGAAGTAGTATAAATGTGTGAATTATTTCCTTATCTAAGCATTATTTGTTTTCTCCTTCCATAAATAAGATGCATGATTCTAAGTATGCATAACTGTTATTGTCAGCCATGTTGGAATTTAGGATATTTGACATTTCCTTTCAGTAAAATCAATTCTTAATACACTGATGAGATGATAAAGAGTTTTGTATGCAGAAGTTACCATTCTTTGTGCTTTTCAGTGTTAACTTTCCCTGGATTTTGACCCCCAAGCAGTAGGAATTACTAAATGTTTCCCCCAAGCAGTAGGATTTATTAAATGTTTTCAATGATTTTTCTATTGACAACCTCAAAATTACTAAATAAAATATTTGTAAATAGAGAACTGATCTAGAAAGGAAAGGAAAAAGCCAACAAGTTTAAACACAAAGAAAGAAGAAAATTTGGGTGGGTAAGAAGCAAGCATGTTTTAAAGGTGTATTAATTATATAGGGTCAGGTAGTCCATAAGCCTCCTAGTATTCCATAAGGTGTATTCATGGCAGGATTTAATAAAATTAAGATATGTGAAAGGAAGAAGAAGTTGAGGCAAACATTAGAAATGCTCAACACTCACAAACACAGCTACTACAGAGATTGCAAAGCTCATAATTTAACTTTAGATTATTAAGCACTACACAGAATATCCAGATGTCAGGAGGCTCTTTGTCTTCTCAGAAGAATCTTTTATGCTTGTCTGTTAATGTAGCCAAAATGAGTCTGCATTATTCTACTCAATAGAAATATCCAGAGAGCTAAGGAGCAATCAAATGGAAACTAAACCTGTCAGTTTTCTATATGTTGTGCTTATTAACTAATGCAAAATTGCCTTCTGGTTTGTCTCAAATCCTAGTTCATGAAATGAGTCACTAGTACAATATATAAAGTAAGCACAATATATAAAGTTAGTACAATATATAAAGTTAGTACAATATATAAAGTTAGGGTCAAAAGTCCCTCCAGTTCTCAGACAACTCTGGAAATATGCACAGGGTCGAAACAGAAAAGCTGACATTTTAATTTAATACATATAGAAAATATACATTTTTTGAGGGCATTCTGGAATTGAATCTTTAAGGAGAAAATGAATATTGTAGAACTGAGGAGAAAACATCTACATGGCTATGCTAATACATTCCAAATAGAATAAATGAAAACAAAACATCCTTTATGAAATTGTAGGCAGATTAGGACAAAGGTTTTGTAGCATATTAGGGAGAAAATATTGACTGTAAGGGTTAGGAAAGACAGTGGATTGGGTAGTTTTCCTTTGCTGTAACCAAAACACCTGAGAAGATCTGCTAAAAATATAAAAGATTTCACTTCAAAAGTATGTCTGTCAGCTACGAATTTACTCTGGCTAGGTCTCTCTTGCAAACGTCACCCCTTAGAAAAGTCTCCACCACCTCTGAAATTCTTCATCACCTTCCAAATTCTCTAATACAGTTCTACGACCCCAACTGTAATATCCCATTAATTTATGAAATTATCAATTAAAAAAATCCAGAGATGGAGTCAGAGTCATCACGATCATACCACTTCCTAGAGTTTTCATCTTCAAACAGTACTTCATTGAAAGAAATACCTGCTGCATCTGAGACTTGGGGAGATATTTCAGATCCCAGCCCTAATAGTCAATGCGTCATAACCATAATGGAAGCCAAAATAACCCTAGAAAAAATTAATAGACCAAGAAAAAAACACCTAATTAGGACTTGTCTAACAACAAATCTCTTTGAGGAAAGATGTCAAATGTTGAGATTTAGATGGAAGCTCTGCATAAGACAAAGGACAAGGAGGGAACTAATACAATGGCAGTACTCCAAGACAATATGTTGGAAATGATTAGTACAATGTGGGGGGAGTGAATAGAGGGGCAGAAAAGTGGGAGAAAATTGAGGGAGGGGGTAACAAGTTCAACAAGAAATGTACTCACTACCTTACTTATGTAACTGTAACCCCTTTATACATCACCCTGACAATACATTTTTAATAGAAATACATTGAAGATAACAATGTACATGCATTCATTCAAATATATTTATCATATTTAGTATTCAATGACTGATTGAGGTAAAATACATAGGAACAATAAATTTTTAAGTGGAGGAAACTTGAAATTAATTTCAGGGAATTTCACAGATTCCTTTGTCTTGTTAATGAGCTCTGGATGGAGGATATACAAATGTTTGCTCTTTGATCAAAAGATTTCACAATAAACTTATAGCAGAAAGCTATAATCCTAGCTACTCTGGAGACTGAGATTTGGAGATCATGGTTTGAAGGGAGAATGGGCACAATTAACCCACAAATATCAGAAGTGGAGGTAAAATTCAAATGGTAGTGAGCCAGCCATGTGCATAAATGTCAAGTGAGAGTTTGAGGGCTTGAGTTCAAGCCCCAGGATTGGTGCAGTGTGTGTGTGCACGCACACACACACACACACACACACACACACTACAAAACAAAACACAAAAAACATATAGAAACATAGAGAGAATATATATTGTGATGTGGCAGTGAATCAGAAATATAATAGTGTTCTTGGGTTTTTGCTGAACTTTATTTCTGTTCTCTATTATAATGTAAAAGTTTTGCTTATTGCAGGGCGTTGGTGGCTCATGCCTGTAATCCTAACTACTCAGGAGGCTGAGATCTGAGGATCACAGTTCAAAATTAGCCTGAGCAGGAAACTCTGTGAGACTCTTATCTCCAATAAACCACTCAGAAAACTGGAAGTGGTGTTGTGTTTCAAGTGGTAGAGCACTTACCTTGAGCTGAAGAACTGAGGGATAGTGCCTAGGCCCAGAGTTCAAGCCTCATGACTGACAAAAAAAACAAAAACAAAAACAAAACATTGCTTATTATACTTAATCAAATACAACCAAAATCCTATAGAGTTAATGTTTATAGAAATTAAATGATAATGCTGTTCCAATAGACATTACATTCCTCTCTTATATAGGGCAAAGAATTTCACACTTACAAATCTATGAGGAGGCAATATATTTCTTTCCATTTCACTTCGGTGGCAATGATTTGTCATTTATATATATATTTTCAGACTAGGTAATACTTGGAAAGGAAAAGTAAGCTCTCCTAAATGACTTCAAAGAAGTTAGAGACCAAAATGGCATCCAAGGGGGTATTTGGAGGCATGTGTGGACAAGGGTGTGGAGGGGCCAGATTAGGGAGGAAGGGAGAGGAAATAGAAATAGAAATAGAGGAAATAGAAACCATTTTGCCTGAGAGACAAATTCTTTTCAAATGTTGGCCTGCATATGACTAGACTTTAAAACCTGATTGTCACCGAACCTCAAAGAAATGTATGCTAGATGTTTACGAAGAAATCTTGTTCTGTTATCCAACTGGAATTGTTGTATTTGCCCAGAAGACCAGGTGGTCTATTAATGCTCTTAAAGTTAAATAATATTTCCCACCTTTTTCTTTTTCTTAGCAGGTAATGTCATATGCCACATGAGTTGCAGGAGCATAGATGATTACTTTTGCATATTGCAAACTGTTAAAAACATCCTTGGTGTGCCATATCTACAATAACTCTGATAGTGCTGCCACCACCTATTATTAATTTACCTTTCAAAAAAGACAAAGACACTACAGATACTAAATACAAAGCTGAAGTGACAGAGTTCTTTGCACAACCTAAATAAATATATCACTGTCATTTAGTAATCCTCTGCGTTCACATGGAATTTTTCCAGCACTGTTAAAGAAGGATGAAAATGGAGAGACAGCTCATTGACTTCCCGTGCATATATCCATACCACTTTAATCTTGCACATAAAAGGTCAAACATAAAATTATTTGCCTGGAGCCGCTGTCCTTGGAGGTTTGAATTAACATAGAAGGAGAGTACCACGAGGGGGAAAAAAGTTAATTTTATCTTAATTGGATTAAGCCAGGTAGCATCTACAAGGAGGGAATGAGGTTACAGAAGACTAGAAACTGCTGGGTTGACAGAAAAGGATTAATTCATGAGCCAGCGTCAGGTTGTTGACTAATAACATATTGATCAGATCTATAAAATATGCAGAATGTCTGTCAGGAGGAGAGACATTTTGGAATTGAAGATTGCTAGCCTCTGACATGATCAAAGTTAGATTAATATTATTAAGAAGCTTTGAGCGAGCTACATATTTCCTTAGCAACCACTGAAATTCTCTGCAAATGGCTTGGATTGACTGTCCTAAGCAACTGCAGTACTTGTTGGTGAGAGGGAGAAGACTGATTTGTGTAGCTGCTGCTCCCTCCTTCCTTCCTCCTTCCTCTTTTAATGTGTTCCAACAGACATATTGAACCAGCACAGTTTAATCCCAGTGGAGCCTGCAGGTGGTATTGTCCTTGCATGGAGGAGTTATTAAATTCTTAAGGTCACCATAAAAAAGGTTCTATTAAATTGAGTTAATAAAAACATTGGGCAAAGGTTTGCAAAGAGCACAGGTGTCAAAGCTTGGGGAGCTGGAATGTCTCTCATGATCGTAGACGAGAAGAATAATTTATATCCATCAAAGTGTAAAGAAGATAAAAAACTTTGTATTCTTCAATAAAATGTGAGCTTTTTTTCTCCTAGCTAATACACATGTGTATATACAAACAGTCAGATAGGACATTCATTTCTTTGGATTTTTCCAGTTGAAATGGACTTAGATTGGTTAAAACACAAGGCCCCTGGAAAATACCATTCTGACAGTAAAAACATAAAAGCTAAGGGATATTAGGCAATTTTTGCATGTGTGACAGTTGATTCTTTTTCTTTTTATTTTTTCTGAATTATTCTTCAAGTAATTGTACAATGGGGTTTCAGCTCAACAAAAGAAATGTTGGTGCTTGATTTAGAATCACGGTGGTATTTTATTTGGAATTCTCTACTCTCACAGTAATCCCTCCACTCACACTGGAACTAGTTTTACTTTCCTGTCATTCTCTCTCTTTTCTTTCTCTCTTTCTCTAGTGCATATTAAGTCCACTAAGTGATTTCACTATGGTAATTTAGATGTGCATATATTATATTTTGCCCAGAATCTCTCTCTCCATTTCATTTTCTTTCCCCTGTCTCTCTCAATCCCCTTTTAATCAACAGGTTTACCTGAGATTCCTTAGACTCCTTCACACATATATTGACATTGGTTTTTCTAAAGAAATAGTCTAGTGAACATCGCTGTATATTTTAAAGAATTTTTGAAGAGGTAAAAACAGTACTGAATTTGAAACCATTTCTCAGAGATGTACAACATCTGATCAAAATATTGATCTGCTTATAGTAGATATAGTGCCTATATAAAAGTGAGAATAGGAAAATTGAAGTTTGTTTTTCTTTTAAATGAAGAAAATAAAAATGTAAATATGTTATCTATTTTTATCAACCTATGTGTGTATGTATATCTATCTATCTACCTACCTACCTATCTATCTATCTATCTATCTATCTATCTATCTATCTATCTATCTATCTATCTATCTATCTATCTATCTATCTATCTACCTGTCTATCTGTCTATCTGATAAATCACCTCCCTCTTGTAGAATGGTGACATAAGCTCCAATGAGAGGGGTGGCATTTAAAAATGGAACTTCACAGGTTCGAATATATAATCTTATTTGAAAACTATGTCTGGCAAGTACAATCTCAAAAATTTGCGAAACCTCTAGTAACAAGGATGTTATCTGTTTTTTTGTTTTTTTTTAAAGCACTTCATATTCTCATCTTTCCTTTGCCTGTATAATTTTCAGCATGATTTATTATCATTGACTGAGTGAATTGTACATAGTCTAAGTATACACTTATATCAAGAGGTTGCCTCCTTGTGTAATAATGCTTGTTACACTCAGGAAGTACTGCAGTTGGCATGACAGGTAAGATGTGGAACCCTATTGGTATCATTAGAAGTTAGATTTATAGTCCTGTCAGACATAACTTCATATGAGAATGTCACCACTAGAAGGAAGCAGTGCAGCCAGCAGCTGGTGGTTCACACCTATAAGTTCTAGGGAATTCCCCATGTCAATTAATAGTGAGCAGCAGTGGTATCAGCTGTGGTGGGAAAGTTAGAAGGTTGTGGTCTCTGTCAGTCAGAGCATAAAGACAGACCCTAACTCAAGAATAATTAGAGCAAACTGGGATGAGGAGTTGTTGTTCAGTGGCAGAACATCAGCTTAAAAGCATGAGACTCTCAATTCAAACCCCACTACTGCCACAACAAAAATATATTTTAATAAACAAAAAGGGAAACTGAAAACAGCAACAAACCTAGAACTGAATCATTAGCAATGTACAGTCATTTATTTTGAGGATTATAAGCGAGAGATCCACCTACAGTCATCCCTTCATAAAAGAAACCAAGATAAAAGTTTTCCAAGGCCAATTTTCAGATTCCCAAAGGCAGATGAGAAGTCCAGAGGACTGCATATGCCCAGAAATCACTGGCCCAATGGTAACGCGAATTTATAGGCAAACACTAGGGTACAGTTAAGGTTTGAAATTTGAAGTAGGAAGAAGAAAGAAATAAAACTTAATTATCTGCTATCTAAGCAGAAGGAAAGAGCAAAGATCAGTTGGTAGAGCTCTATTCAGAGTGAAAGCATCAGCTACTTAGAGTCCCAATCTTGGACTAGAGAGTGGGGTGGAAAGAAGACACAGAGAGAGATGGAGGGAGAGGGAGAGAGGGAAAGAGGAAGAGAGTGAGAGAGCAAGAGAAGAGAGAGAAGGGAAGAAAGAAAGAAAGAAAAGAAAAGGAGAGGAAGGAAGAGAAAAGGAGAGGAAGGAAAAGAAAAAGAAATGAAAGGAAGGAAAAGAAAAGGAAAGTAAAAGAAAAAGAAAAGAACAGGAAATATAATTAATTAATTCCCTCCCTTCATTGTTGGACATTGAAGCCACTTTGTGAAGAAATCTGTTTTCATTTGTATCAGTGAAGATAATTCCAACCTAAATTTTTAATTAGGAATAAATGCATTTGGAGATGTATATTATATTTCTTCTTCTTCTTCTTATAAACAACTTAATCTTAAACTGTATGAAAAATATACAGGGAGAATGAACCAGAATAAGTTAAACAAACATTCTTTAAATGGAAACAGTGCAGCATCTTACCCTGAATAGCTGTAATAAAGTATCTTAGACTAGGGGATTCAGAAACAAAAGAAATGCATCCTCATGGACTTTCCTGTCTGAGCTGGCTTTGAACCAAGATCCTTCCTTCTCAGCTTCCTGAGTAGCTAGGATTACAGGTGTGAGCCACCAGCGTCCAGCTCATATAACTTCTTCTTGAAACATAACTCATCAGGCTAAAGATGTGAAAAATTAGAATAAATAATATTTTATCATTTTAAGATATTCTCTTTAAAGATTTGCTTTTAAATGTTATGTGATGATTATTATAAAACCTAAATAATTGATTTCTGAGTTTCAGAAATGATAAATTATAATCAAGTAATGATCAAGAAATTGAAATAAAAGCTATCATACAACTGGCTTTCTCAAAAGTTACAAAAAATTTAAATTTTCTCTAATCTTTGAGTATTTTCAAAATATCATTGTGCGTTTAAGGTTATTGGATTATTGATTTTTTTGGTAAAACAAAACAGGGAGAAATCAATTTGTAGGTCTTTCTTATATGCAGGGGGAAGATAGCTCATGGGGCTTGAACTAGGAACCTGGTGCTCACTCTGAGCTTTGTTGATTAAGGCGAGTGTTCTAGCACTTTGAGCTCAGCTCCACTTTGAGTTTTTTTTCTGATTGTTAAGTGGAGATAAGATTCTTATGTACTTAACTGCCCAGGCTGGCTTTGAACTGCAATCCACAGAGCTTAACATCCTGAGTAGCAAGGATTACAGGAATGAACCACCAGCACCTGACAGCTGCAGATTTAACATAGAATGAAAACAAAGGAAAATCTAGAAATGGACCAAAAAGTGTAAAGCATCATCTTATCAATTGAATGATAACTGTTTTGTTAAACTACTTAAGAATAATACAACAAAATTTAAGATAATACATAAACAACAACAACAAACAAACATTCAAAAACACTTTGAAGGCAATCGTGGGGTCACTGGATATATTTGCTTTCCTAATATGTTCACATGCAAGTAAACTTCAATCTGCCATTGGGAAGAAAATCAATAAATTAATGCAATATTGAGCATGATTATGACTCCTAATTTATTTTAATTGTGTAGCAGTAATCAGTCATGCATTGTGTAACTTTGCTTTAAAAAAACAGATGCATACTTTGGCTCCCTGAGCCTTGATTTTTGCCTTTAGGAGGAACAAGTTCCCTATGTATGCTTGTGGCTGGTCTAGAAGCACCTTATTATAAGAAAGACCACAAAATAATTTACTAAGAGCAGCAAGAAAATAAAACATGAACTATCTTTGGGCTTCCAGAAGTTTCTATCCCATAATGACAAAAATAGGAGAGTAGAGTTTTCTTTGGTAATTAGGAATCATCTTCTCTGTCTATTAGAGAGGGAGTATCCAAATAGTAGAAAGATATTTGGACTTCTTAAATGAGCTTTCATCAAGATGAATACTGTATTAGAAGACAGGATTTCTTCTCTTACGGTTTATTACTGGAAAGGTTCTCATTGTATAACATTTTCAAGAGCAAATTCTGTTTTATGAATGCTTGGTGGTAGTAGAAGTGCAGAGGGTGCTAGCATAGGATAGGATTCCAATTAATTTAAATGTTATCATGCATTAGTTCTCTTTTTAATCTTCACTTCTTTCAGTGTGACAGCAGAGGGAACTTCTACATCCAGAGAATTCAGAGTATTATAGGAAACTAAACCTTGAGCAAAGGAAGTCCCCAGATACAAGGATCACTAATACGGAAGATTAAACATGATCCTAGGCTACCAAATGAATCCCTATCCATTTATTGTTATTGTGTATTAACACCCAGAGACTAGGTAGTGAAAAAGCAAGTTGTTGGGAAAATAGTGTCCTCTCTCCATTTCACAGGAATAAAATTTTGAAGGAAAGTGAACAAGACTTTTTTTTCTTCTCTTTTAGGTGCTGGTATGGAACCTGAATTCAGGGGCTCTGGATCTTGCTCCACTATATTTTTACTCAGGGTTGGCACTCTGCCATTTGTACCACAATTCTGTTTCTGGATTTTTAATAATTAGTTGGGAGTCTCTCTGACTCTTCTGCCTGAGCTGGCTTTGAACTAATAGCCTTCATACCTCTACTTCCTAAATATCTAGAATTATAGGCATGAACCCCCAGAAACCAGTTTTCATTATGTTTTCATTTTATGCTTTTACAAAGTTACTAGAACTCTCCTACAATGCAGTTCCTGTGATTTCCTTTACCCAGGGGTAGTAGCCTATAGTTAGCTAATTGGTATCTCTGTTAGCAGAACAGTCTTGAAAAGAATCAAAAAGAAATCCTTTAAGCTGCTCTATCAGTTCATATATTACAAGATATTTTAGAGAGATATTATTTAATCTTTGCTTTGTTACTGTAGCATGTGCTTTCATTACACATAAAGATAATTAATCTTTATGATGGGCTTGAGATATGGGAAGACTCAGTATGAAATAGCTTCAATGTTATTTGTGCAATCACAAACTAAAGAGGTAAAATCTTACTAAATGTTCTTGTCCCTTCAATACAATTCTGTTTATTCACTTATATTACTTTTCATATGACTTTCTTTGACTGGACTCTTTTTTTTCTTGGTGGATGGTTATTTTTAAGTAAAATGAGAAACATTCTAAGGCAGTTTTCAAAATGATGCAATCTAACCTTGGATATATTGTATAAACCCTGAAACTTAATAAGTATTTATGCTGCAGAGAGAAGGAAAGCCTTGTAATTACTAAAGACAACATATGGCAGGTGCATTGAAACTCTGGGGTGACAAGAAAAACATATGACTTCAGCTCATTATAAGTATTTTCAAAGATACTACTAATTGCCACAGTAATTAAAATTTACCAATATTTGTGAAATTGCCAGGTGACTCCTATATATGGAATGAATGTATGTTTTGCATTATTAAGTTTGCACAAAATGCATATTCAATTATAAAATTGTTTTTCCTCTCTCCATATTGTCTTTCCTCTCTCCATATACATGTATGTATGTGTATATGTGTATATACATGTGTATGCATACATATCTACATATATGGATATGTGTATATGTGGAGTATTTGTATAGAATCTTATGATTTACACATTTCATTTTTAGTTTTAATATACAGTAGCTTTGTGTATCCACATATTCTGATTACTAATATATGTACCATAGCATTTGTAATCTGCTGGAATCAGGTAACAATTAGCATTAAGAAAATGTATTGATTCCATTCAACAAGACCTCTCAGTTTCCAGATCACATAGTACTGCTGGCAACACTACTGTGATTATAAGAAATGTTTGCTGGATTAAAATACAAATGCAACTCTAATAATATGCATTAACATCTTAATTCTAAGATCTCACACAACAAGGGAAAATCCTTTTTAAGGAAATTAGATTTTTCTCCCTCCCTAAACCTTATAGGTTACATATTAGAGGTTACTGACTACCCTTGAGAAAAGTTTTTTTTAAATATAATTTTAAATTCATGACAACATAACCACTTGAAATTGCCTTTCAAGTAAAGGTTTACTTTTATTTGTTTAATCAGTCCAAGCTTTATGAAACTCTTAGAGGGCTATAAATAGCTAGAAACTTTCTTAAGGAAAGAATGTATAATAGGCTAACTAACAACAATGACTTTCAGAAAGTCAGCAAACTCTGAAATATAGTTCTCTTATGAATTATGAATCAAAGTGCATATAGTTTAAAAATATAAAATATTTGGGGATGTAATATAACATGTAACTTTTTTCCTAGTTTAAAAATATTGTTGTTGTTACAACAACAATACTTTTACAATTTCATAAGCCAGACAATTAGTACATTTCTTTTTGGACAGTGTCACCTCTTTCTTTGCTCTCCCCCACTCCTCCCTCCAGTCTCCACCCACAAATGGTATAATTTCTTTTCAACCTAGCATCTAGAAAGTACCACTTGAAATGTAGAATTTTAATATAAGCTTAATTTTATATTTTGAACCATGCAGGTTGTATCAACTCTAGGCAGTGTATTCTTTTGTTTATTTTGATTATCTTCCAATGGAATGGGGAAGGGCTTCTAAAATCATAGACAGTACTAGAAATTCTGAGTTTGAAAACGCAGCTCCTGGAGAACACAGGCATATGTGAAGACCCAGATCCAGCAGTCTTTGCCACTCACAACTCAGCATCAGCACAGAGCCCACCAGGCTCTGGAATGCTGAGTAGAACCAGCTCACCTGATTCATAAGAACACCCACAACTATATACTGGATGCTTGAGTCCAGGAGAAACAACTTTAATCCACCTTACTCAGAAGTATTTCTGAGTAATTGGAAGTACAAAATACAATATTACTCTTCAGAATGGCAGGAATTCCATAGATGAAAGGTTTTCTTCTTATTATTGTTTTGAGAAGCCTACATGAACAGTGACCACCTCTCCTAGGTGAGCTGCTTAAAAGCTAGAAGCAACTGCTATTACCATTAAGGAGAGATGGAGTAATTAGGAAATATCTAAAGGATTCACTGTTACCTTTTGGGAGCATGGTAGGCATGTCTGGGTGGAGCTGAAGTTATGGAGAAAAGTATAAGGATAGAAGGGAAAAATTATGGCCCTTCCTTCTCCATCACTAAAGCATCCTATTGTCACTAATACTGATGTAAAACACAAGAAAGTGCATGGCATCCTTTTACAGATGATAATTCTCACCATGAAATCAGATGACTAAGGAGTCATAGAATAGTTTCAGCTTTCTATCCAGGTGCTTAAAGGAATGTTCACTGGCCTAATAGAGTAGATCTACAATGATAGTTCAATATACTCAATGAATTCCACTTCTGCTGCTACTCAGTAACTATCCATCAGCTTACAGATTCTGTGTGTTCAGATAACACCAGTAAATATGTCTTCAGAAATTAAAAAAAAACTATCACCTTTTTCCAAAATGGAAATATAGCCAGGTGTTTTTAGCCTATGCCTCTAATCCAATCTACTTAATAGGCAGAGATCTGAGGATCACAGTTCAATGCCAGTCACAGGCAAAATTCCAATAAACATGTAAAATGTAGAAAGTATCATTGTCATTCAAGTAGTAGAGACCAGTGTTGAGAAAAATACAAGCAAGAGTGGAATCCCTGAGTTCAAACCCCAGAAGTGGCACACACACACACACACACACACACACACACACACACACACACACACACAAACACAGATCTTTTTGTTTCTGATAGAAGATCATTTCTCTTTCTGTTTAGGTGCAATGACTCTAGTAATTGGCAACTTCAAGCTGAAGATGGAAAGCTACCACCAACATCAATTTTATTTAAAATGCTAGCTAAAACAGAGTTGCCAAATACAAAAAGGATAATCATCACAGAATTTTGTTGATATTTAAATCTTTCCATTACTATTTCCAAATTTTCTATGCCTTCAAACAGTATTTACTCTCCCATAGAAAGTGAAATGGCATCCATACAATGTCCATCTTTTTACCTGAATAATGAAAACATGCAATTCTAAACCAGCGTACTCTCCTATTTTCTCCCTTCCTCATTCTTTCTTTAATTAAAAACCACCTTAAAGCCAAGGCACATTTTTAGAGGTTCATTATTGTAAGTTGCTTGGCAGTTCTGCTTTCCCTGCTGTTCCAATATCATTATCTCTGCCTGCCTTTCCAGCTGTCCATGATGAGCCTTCAGAGCACCAGAATTTTCAGATCATCTCTTTCCTCCAAACTTGTGTTTCCAAATGTATTACTTGAAGATCTATCCAGTAGAAAGGTGATCCTTCTTTTAAATTGAATTGCAATGGTGCAAACATGCATTCTATGGATGCCAACACAAGGAACAGGGTTAGGTTCAACTGTTTTATCTTTGCTCAACTGGTACTATGAACCTAACTGTAGTTCTGAGTAAGGGAGTTGGTAATGTTCCTGGAACAAGTCTACTGTCTGAGTGATTATTCAAATGAGCTTTGTCTTTGCCTCCTGGAGAGCGTTATCTGAGGACCACTACCTCCACACAATAATAATATTTCAAATACTTACCTTAATTTCTGTTGTTATTGTTGTTCTTTGGGGGGTATAGATTGGTCCTGAGGCTCAAACTCTGGGTCTAGGTACTGTCTTGAACTCCATTTTTTTCAAGGCTAGCATTTGAGCCATTTGGCCACTTCTGGCTTTTCTGTGATTTAATTGGATAAAAGTCTCACAAATTTTTCTGACAAGGATGGCTTTGAACCATGATGCTCAAATCTCAGCTTCCTGAGTAGCTAAGATTACAGATGTGAACCACCAGTGCCTGGTTACTTAATATCTTAGTTGGCTCTTGAAACTTCTCTTATAAATTAACATAAAAGCATACTCACTGGAATCTATGTGGAAATTGAACTATATAACCTGTGTGTAAGAACAGGAGGGAAAACCAGGGAGTGAAAGAAGGGGTGACATTGTTCAAAAAGAAATTTACTCTGACATATAATTTTAACTCCTCTATAATCACCTTCAAAATAAAAATAAAAGTGCATAAAATACATACTGTTATGGTCTTCTTTATTTGCTCTACTACTCCATATGATAAAATTATGTTTACAAAGGATAGAAATAGCAGAGTTGTTTCAGGTTGTCTGTCAATGGACCATTTTCACTATGTTGTGCAATTAAGTATAAGTGTCTCCAACAGCATGGCTTTCAATCACTGCAAGTCATTAGGTCATTAGTCCTACAATTACTATTTAGTATCGCTCTTAGAATTATTCTGCATTTTCTTACTCCCATAATTCAACTGATATATATATATATATATCATAGATCAAAACAATTGTGTGTGTGTGTGTGTGTGTGTGTGTGTGTGTGTGTGTGTGTGTGTATGCTTGCTAGTCCTGAGCTATTCAGGGCTGAGTGCTGAGCCTGAGATTCTTTTTTTTTGCTCAAGGTGAGAACTGTACAACTTGAGGCACAGCTCTACTCCCAGTATTTTTGGTGATGAATGGGAGATCAGAGGCTCACAGCCTTTCCTTCCCAGGCTAATTTTGAACAATGATCCTCAAATATCTGCCACCTGGGTAGCTAGGATCACAATTGCCAGCCATTGGTGTCTAATTAGATAGTATTTTTATGGAATGATTTTCACTAGTTGTTACATTTGAAGACCTTTTTAAACATTGAGCTGGACACAGGACTGTGGAAGTCTCTTGGAACTCAAAGCACATACTCAGGCACCCCTACAATAGCTCTGGAAACAGGATTTCTAAATGAATGTGAACTTAGAGATTTATTGACATTTATCTGATCTCTTCCATTATAATTAACACAAATGGTAAAGTCACCTTAACACTTTCAAAAACATTAAGAATGAGTTTATGTTCCATGTTTGTGGTTTATTTGGATTTATTTTTCATTTTCTACAGTTTACTAAGGACTAGAAGAATTCTATCTACAATCACTAGAACTATATGCCATAGAAAAGAGAACTGTGGCAAGAGACACCCTGGGGTTTAGTAATGACCCCTTTCTCTCCCTTTTCCTTCACGTAAGAATAATAATAGAATTTTGAATTTACAGCAGTGCTAACAGTTGACTGAATAATTCTTTATTTAAGGAAGCTCTTCTACCCATGGGACCATGTCCCACAATGCCATTGGTCTCTATATGATTCAAAACTTTATCAAACTTTATCAAAGATATTTCTATATGTTTCCAAATGTTCCTTAGGGTTAATATTAATTACTTAAAAGCCCAAGGCATTTGGAAACCTCATGCTCTATTGCCTCCTTATTTGTGATATTCACAATAGTATCTCCATTATCTTTAATGCTTTCTGTGTGACTTAGCTTAAGATCTTTTCCAAAGAATCATACTATTCAGTTTAGAAATAACAAAGCCAAATTTCATTTCACCAAACCTGTTTTGAAAGAGTGAGTGTAATGAGTCTTCATTTTTTGTGTAACAACATTGTGACATTTCTGGTACAGACTACCTTTTGTCCTTTATCCTTTCTTTTTTCTCCATTCTGCTTATGATTATGTCTTGGCATCTTTTATACCTCTAGGTGCCAGTGTCTTTTGCCTCACTGCTGTGGACTGCTTTGTCTAATGGAGTGTGTGAGTAGATTTAAAATGTATCTATTTCCATCAAGGTCTGAAAATGCATTACTAACTTTACCAGTGTTTTGTATTTTCAGTTCTGACATGTTCTCAGCATATCTCAAGAAACCATTACTCTATGAGTCTAGCTTCTGTACAACAGGCACAAAACCAATTGAAATGAAGAGTTCTGTCTAGTCTGATAAGGCCAGAGAAGCTCAGCCAGGCAGATCAAAATGCACCCAACTTGCGGATGAATATAAAATCAATGACTGGTGTAGACAGCCACTGAGGTCCTGTTATTTTGTACTTGACTATTTTCTAGAGGGATAGTTGAAAACAGCATTGTTATTTAGTAGCTCTCTTCCTTTAAGAAAGACAGGATTACATGTATTGTAACTGCCTTCATTTATGAGTCAATTGGACAGATGATTTAACATTTCCTCTAGCATAAACATTCTAGTTTTCTAGGATTTTATGTTATCTATAAACATATAGACTAACTTTTTCACATCAATAAAATATGTCATCTGTGAGCTAGGGACAAGAGCCATCTGTGTTTCAGGGCATGCATCATTAGAAAAAGAATGATCTCGCAACAGAGAGAAAAGCTCAGAAAAATGAGGGATTCGTGAGTCTCCACTGACTTTCTAAAGTGGGCATGAAAAATGGGAAGTGTATTTCAGGCTTCAGATTTTCCTATGAAGTGTCACAGAAGGAAAGGAGGAAGACAAGGGAATCCTATAAATCTAGATATGGAAAGAGGAAGAATTCAAAACTAGAATTTTGGAGTTGGGAATGTGGCATAGTGGTAGAGTTCTTGCCTAGAATGCATGAAGAAGCCCTTGGTTTGATTCCTCAGTACCACATAAACAGAAGAAAAAAAAACAACAGAAGTGGCACTATGGCTCAAGTGGTAGAGTGCTAGCCTTGAGCAAACAGAAGCTCAGAGACTGTATCCAGGCCTTGAGTCAAGACCGAGGGCTGGCAAAAAATAAACAAATGAATAAAATAAAAAAAATGAATTAAATTAAAAATTTACAGATCACAAACTGTGAAGAAGAGCATATAAAAGATCAACTGGATCTTAGATTGTGGAACTGTCATGTGAACCCTCAGGAATAGAGGTTGTTGGGTAATTTAACTACAGGATGTAATGCACATGTTAAGAAAAAGAGATAAAAGATAATATAGTCTAAGATTGTTTTTCAAGGAATAAATTCTCTTCACACAGGAAACAAAGGTTGAAGAAGTAATATGACATATTTAAATGTAATATGGTGAAATCTTTTTGAAGAAAAATAAATCACAGATTTTATAAGGGTTCCTCAATGTTGTGGCTATCCAGATTACAATATCATACTTTGATTTTACTCAAAAACTTCACTCAAACTTCATTCTCAGCTGGACATCCTTCAGGATGTTTGAGCTGATATTTATATCAGCTCAAAAAATGATTATAGTCACCAAATTCATTTATGAGTAAAGTTCCTTCTAGGTAATGAATAAA
Source organism: Dipodomys ordii (assembly GCF_000151885.1). Classification (NCBI taxonomy): domain Eukaryota; kingdom Metazoa; phylum Chordata; class Mammalia; order Rodentia; family Heteromyidae; genus Dipodomys; species Dipodomys ordii. The sequence goes on from NW_012267355.1 coordinate 644,884, forward strand.
ATGCTGGTGTTCAACTACATGAGTTACAGCTCCACTTCTCTATTTTTCCTAGTTAATTGGATATGAGTCTCAAGGAATTTCCTGTCAGTATTCCTTAATCTCAGGATGCTAAGATCTGAGGATCACAGTTCTAACCCAGCCCACAAAGATCTTAGTTTCTGAGTATCTAGGATTGCTTGCATTAACTTCATGTTTTATTTAGTAGTAGTAGTAGTAGTAGTAGTAGTAGTAGTAGTAGTAGTAGTAGTAGCTATTTGACCATCAGCCTGTCCGGTTCCTCCGTATGATTAGCTGAGTTAGCCTTGTCTTGTGGCTCTGATATGCTACAATATGCTAGAATAAATGCAGCTCTTGTCTTTAATATGCAATCTGCCTGAGAATTATTGTGATCATTTTTAAAGAAATCATTACTAGGATATAATTGACATAATAATAAAATTCACCCAAGCTTAAAAATTTGTTTAATGAAATGAAGTATTTCATATTTTCATTTTAATAAAATATATTTTACAATTCAATTTTTATGAAGTATGACTATATTTCATACACCTAGTGGCTGCTTTTTTTCCAATCAGAGATATCTAGTTAGACCTTTTCCAGGTTTAGTTCATTTTCTTGCTGTTATTTCTTGGAATGCCTTCTATATTTTGACCATTATCCTTTTATGAGATATATGGTTGGCAACTATATCCCATACTCTATAAATTGGTTTTCTATTCTATTGATGAATTGCTTTGCTGTACATGAGATTTTTAGTTTGATGTAAATCTGTTTGTTTTTTGTTGTTTATGTTTTTGAGACCACATCCCAAACAATCCTTCTCCCAAACTATTGATATGCATCGTTTCCCTTGTGTTTTCACTGTTTTTCTTTCTCTATTTTTATATTTTCAGGTCCTCTGTGAAGAATTTCAACCCATGTTGAACTAATATTTGTGTATGCTATATTATGTATTAAATTTTGTAGATCTGGACACATGCTTTTCCCAATACCATTTATTAAAGAGACTCTTTTTCTGTGTGTTCTCTTTGTACAAAAACAAGAAAAGCTGTTGATATTCACCAAACCTTTAACTTTTGGCTATTTGACCTGCCACTTTGGTCTTTGAGTCAGTCTTTCTGCCCCAAAACAGTAAGTTTGGATGCTATAGATTAAAAAATATTTTGAAGTCAGATGATGTCATCTCTAGTTTGTTTTATTTTGGAGTCCTTTATGACAGCCTACAAAAATTTTAATTTTATTTCTATTTCTGTAAAAAATAACAATGGATTTTTAGTAAGGATTGTACTGAATCTGCTGATTACTTTGAGGAGGAAGGACATTTTATGGAAAGACGGGCATTTTAATAATATTTATTCTAAGACATCGATATATTTATTTCTATGCATTTATTGATTCTTCACTTCTTTTGTTAATGTCTTACAGTTTTCTGTGTCTAGACTTGTATCTTCAATGGATTTTTTTCTGTGTTGCAGTAAATCATATTTTAGTTTTATTTTTCTTAATTTAATTTTCTGAGTTGACATTTACTATATGAGAAAATTCTTCTGATTTTTATAGGTTAGCTTGTTGCCTTGCAATATTACTAAATTTATTCTATTATGGTTTATAGAATGTTTACTTTTTTCTTATATAATACCATTTCATCTTCATGCATTTTTATATTTTCTTTTCTATCTTTAATTCCCCCCCCCTTGCCTAAATGCTCAGGGCTAAGACTTCTAGAAATGTGTTAATGGAAAATACAAAGGGAAATCTTCTCCATTAGTTCATGATCTTGGGAAAGTTTCAATAGTTCAATATGGAATATAACATCAACTATAGTGTTTCATGCATGACATTTATTGTGTTGAGATGTATACCTGTGTTACCTTATTTGAGGAATATATTTCTCTGAAAATAAGTTAACTCTGTCTAGTGATTTTTCTGCATCTATTGAGATTATATAGTGGTCTTTGGTCTTCTTTCTGTGAATTGTATTCCAAAGTTATTGACTTTATATGTTGAACCAGCCTTTCACCCCTGAATTAATTTCATTGGAACATGATAATGGTCTTTCTTCCTCTTCCTCTTTCTGTGCCTCCTTTTTTATTTTTCTTTACACTAGTTAAATTTAGAACCTTGGACTTGCTAGCAAGTATTTTACCACTTGAGCCCTGCCTTAATCTCTAATTAGCTCACATTTTTAGCACAAATTATACAAAGTGGTTTCATTACATATTTCCATGCATGCATATAATGTATTTTGATCCACTTCTATATTTCTCTGTCTTTATTTCTTTATTTTATTGTATTGTGGTTTGGGGGCACTGGATGTGAATTTAGGGTCTATGGCTTGTTGATACTTTTCTGCAACAGGCTATTTCTCTGTAACTTGAATGACACCTTCTGCTCAAATATATTCCTCTTTCTGATGGCCAACTTATGTAGATCACAGTTCTACCTGTGATCCCTTTGCACCTTACCTTGGAGTAGTTGAGGTTTAAGCCATTGTGTTCAGCTCTGGTAATAACTATAATATTCCAATTAATTTAGTTTGCTAGAATGTTGTACATATGTTCTTCAAGATGTAGGCCAATAATATCTTTTCTGTAATGAATATTTGGTGTAAGAATAATGCTGACCTCATCCATCAAGTTTTGAAATTTGTCTCCTCTTTTTTTTCCTGATGGATTGAGAAAGTTCAATCGCAGTTTGCAGTTTGTTAAATATGTCTGGATTGCTTCCCCCCATCCCTTTCTCTATATTTCCATTAGTTATCAAATCATTTTGCTTGTTACAGATCTGCCAAGTATATTTTTTTCCATTTGATTTCAGTAGATTCCTTTTTTTCTAGGAGTTTGTGCATTTCTCAAACTTATCTAATAGTTATAATATGAATTATTGCCCTCATATTATATTTTTCATTTTCTTTATTGGGTGTGGGGACCCAAAGTATCCCAATCTCTTTCTTGCCTGAATCTTCAAAGTACATATTTCCTAGAGATGAAATAACAACTTGAACAACCTAATATCTGTGCTCTGGGCACATTACTTTAAGATCATAAGATCTTACCCTTGTCTGCAATCTAACTGACTTTGGCTCTGGCTTCCCTACACTTGAGAGGAACATTCAGAAGGGATTTGAACATCCTCAAGTTAATGAATCATAAACTCTACTTTCTTAATGAGGCTCAGGAGATATTTTTGAATACATGGTTTTATTTTGTTCTATGGTGTTGTCTTTTATTAAAGTTTTGGTTATTTTGTCTTCCTCTATTTTCATTATTTTTGAGGATGCTCACTTTTGTCATCACTATTTTATTCTAGAAATCAAAATAAGCCAGAGAAAATCTGTACTACTTTCATAATAGTCATATTTTTATGAGCATAGGAAGCAATTACATAAACAGTCATGAAAAAATGATAAAAATTCTCTTTTTAAACTATTAAGGTAGTCCCAAATGCTTAACTACCTGAATTATTCCATTAAATACCAAGATTTATCATGTGACTTTCTACAAGTAAACAAAAACTTAGGGTAAAGTAGAAAACATCAGCTTTCTAAGGCAGATGATTAATTAATGTGGCTTTGAGTCCAAGTTTAATAATTCACTTGCCTATCAATGCCACTATAAAATCCTTGAAGCTTTTACAAAATTTCCAATAAGACAGAGTTAGCAGGTGCTATTAAGAGAATAGGCAAGTTTCCTTTACAAAATGCCAGGAGGTGATTGTTGACCAACTGTGGGAGACCTGGGAAATCCTTCCAGTTTACACAAAAGAAATGAACCCATAATTAAATTACAGTTAATCACAGATGGTTATTTTATAGCAGGTGCTCACAGCTGAAAGGGTAGCTCTGGACAATTTTGTTTCAACATGCTACTTAATTCTGTCTGGTTATCTGGCCGTATTTTATGGTTAGTATTTATTTTGTGGTTAAAATATTACTTTATATATCTGAGATGCATATGAATTATTATTTCATATAAAATTTGAAAGTGTGTATAGTATTCTTTCTTTATGGAGAAAACAGCAACTGAATATTATTTCCATAATCATAACGTTCCTTGATTTGGAAATAATTGTTGAACAGATTTATCAGCAGTTTTTAGGTGAAAATACTTACAAGTTTCAAGAAAATAGCCTACTCAAATATAGAAAAATGATTAATTCCAGTAGTCCATAGCAGCATCACATTTTACTACCAACCATGTTAAAAATGAGGAAAATTTGACCATACATTCAAAATGGGTAGTAGTCAAAACAATTTCTGAAGTAAAGCAATGAAACACAGTATTTCTCTTATTCTTTATTCTCTTCCTTCCTTCCCTCCTTCCTTTCTTCCTTCTTTCTTTCCCTCCTTTTTTTGTGTGTGTGCCAGTCTTGAGGATTGAACTCAGTGTCTTCTTGCTATTCCTGAGCTTTTTTGTTCATGGGTAGGGTTTTACCACTTGAGCCATAGCTCAACTTTCAGCTTTTTGGTGATTAATTGGAGATAAATTCTCACAGACCTTCTTGCCTAGTCTGGTTCCAACCATAATCTTCATATCTCAGCCTCCTAAGTAGATAAGATTATAAACTGTACTTTCACATCATTAAAATAAATACTTCGTGAATATATTTGTTCAAAAATACAGGTAGCTCTTAGGAATATTATAAATATAAATCTTATCTGAGTACAATTATTCCAAGACATTTAATATATATGTATATATACATATGCATATACATGATTATGCATATACATATATATATTCACTGAATTCAAATTGTTCTGCTAAAGGCAGGTAATGATCCAATTTAAGATTGCATCATAAACCTGCTGATAGTCTACATTGATCCAGGTAGTCATTACTGCCTTTTAATACTGCTTGTGTTTCTCCTAATTCAGTATTTAGGGAGGCATGGAATGTTTCAACCTTTAATTGCTTTGGCATTGCTTTCTGGCAAAATTGCTCTCAATCTGTTATTTCCTATTTTGACCCAAATGAGTATTTCTCTTTGACTAGAGGAAGAAAACACGCACACCCAAACACACACACACACACACATTAAAATAAGAAATGTAATCCACCAGATCCCATTGTAGTAGCAGGACCTTGCTCACAATTTTAGAAAAACTATAATACTTCTAGAAGAATTGCTAAAATGCTTAGAACAATGAATGGGATATTATATTTCACATTAAGATGACCCCTGCATATAGGAATTTGATTAGACTTGAATTGTATTAGCAGCTTGAAAGGATTCATGTCTGCATTTTTTTTTGTTCCTGTCCTGGGGCTTGAACTCAGGGCCTGGGCACTGTCCCTAGACTCTCTATGCTCAAGGCTAGCTCACTACCACTGGCCCACAGCGCCACTTTGGGCTTTTACAGCTTATGTGGTGCTGAGGAATCAAAACCTGGGCCTCATGAATGTGAGGCAAGCGCTCTACCGCTGAGCCACCTTCCCAGTCCCTCATGTCTGCACTTAAAAGACATTACATAGAATCCCCAAAGATAATTTTTTAAATCATGAAACTAATATATAATTTTCTAATCAAGTTTCTAACAAATAAAGCTCAATGCTAAAATTGTGACCTTTCAACTCTTTTCCCAAAGTTTATTCTTATCCAGATAACTGCAACTAAGATCCATTCATTATATACATATTATTAGTTTCACATTACTTTTACCACTTAAATCCCTTCTTCCTCCTGGAAAGACAACTCTCTCCCTGGATTATATCTTTATACATATAACTCCCTATTTCTCCCACCAAGTTTTACTAAAACTCTAATCTCTTGATTATACCAGTTATAAATTATGTCAGGAAAACATTCCCAGACTTTATAAATATCCAAAATTCTACATGGAATTTTTCTGTTGCTTTTTAAAATGAAGTATACAGTATGCTTTTGATTTTTTTCTCCTGGAAGTGTTTTATTTTATTTTATTGTCAAGGTAATTACAGAGGAGTTACAGTACATAAGTAAGGTAATGAGTACATTTCTTGTTAACCCTCCCTAATTTTTATACCTCTTTCCTTCTTCTTCATCCCCTCCAAACTGTTACAGATCATTTCCATTGTAAGTGTCAATGTTGTTTCTACCTTCATGCTCATTCATCTTGCTTGCTTACTGCTGGTGTTGAACCATTTGATCCATACATTCAGCCTAGCTTTTTGCTAGTTAATTAGGAATGGAGTCTAGACTTTTCTGCAAGGAATGGATTTGAGCCTCCATTCTCTAGAGTTAAGATTCCTGAGGAGCTAGGAATATTAGGATGAAACACTGGCATGTAATAATTTAGAATATGTTTGTTTAGCTTTGGAAGAGACAGCTGTGTACTTCTAGTGAATGCTGTGATTACATCATGACCCAGTACCTAATATATGCCTGACATATAGGCTGAATAACTTTTTAAAAATAACTAAATATTTTCTAAGACAATATTTTGTGGGCTCTGAAGATAAATGTAACAATAAAATATCATTTGCTTTCTAACTTTAGCTACAGACTAAAGGGTGAGTTGAAGAGGGAGGTGAAATTTTGAAAGGATGACACAAATTAAGATGCATTGTACACATAAACTGCTTTGTTAAAAGACAAGAACAGAATATAACCTAGGGAAAGGATGTGTTTGGAGGGGTGGGTGAGAATGTTGAAAGGGGTGACATTGATCAAGATGCCCTGTACTCATAAACTGCTTTGGTGAAGGGCAAGTCTTTTGCACAACTACTTAAAGATAATACAAATATTTAAAAATACAAAGAACACACAATATTAATTACCACTTGAATAATTTTAATGACTTCATATGCTTTAATGTGTTGCCTTACTACCTATTCTTTATTAAAGCAGATATTAATTTTTCAAGATATTTTTCTTAGCATATATTAATAGTAAAAGACAGTTTCCTTGGGGTAGCTTCATAAATGCATAGAGTGTACTTTGAACAATTCACCTCCTCTATTATATCCACTTCATTCTAGGTATTAATAACAGAAACAAATATGACTATTGCTTTGTTTAATCCATGAGTGATATATGGAAATAAAGATATTGTGCACAGATCCATTGAAAATAAATTGAATGTTTGAGAAAAGTGTATCTCTTATCTAACTCATCTAAAAACAAATTTCCTCCTCTCCTCTTACATACAGCACTGGTGCATTTCAGCCTATTTTCTTGTGTATGTATTTGAATAAGTATATATGATTTACTCAATCATCTTCAGCCTGTACCTTTTCTTGTACACAAATACTCATTTCTCAGAGACCTACCATTTTATACTCATGCTTTATTTTTGTTACTATTAATTTTTAGTATGAATATTGCCATTTTGCTTCTAGATTTTGTAAATGAGCAAAACCATGAGATGCTTGGCTTTTGAAGCTTGTTGTATTTTGTCTAAATAGTGATCTCTATGGCCAAAGTATATTTCAGTTAAAAAGAAACATAGATAGTCATAGATGAATAGCAACTTGGTGAAGGACAGACACATTATTTTACTATTCATACTTGATGTAGTACTAGGGTTTAGGTACAGGGTCTCATGACTACTGAGCAGGTGCTCTTCCATTTGGGCTACACCCTCCAAGTTTTCCTATTTGTTTTCTTTCCCTACATATGGTGGACATAGATTATTTACCTAATTATCTTCCTACAGAATCCTCCTATCACCTGCTCCCTGCTTAGCTGGGATCTACTAGAATTCAGGTTATGCCCATCATATTTGTTGAGAAGGGAGGTTTTTTCTAAAATTTTACTTGTGCTTGGGCTGGCCTTGAATTATGACCATCCTCCTAATCTCGTCCTCTACAAGTAGCTGGGATTAAAGACATCCATCAGCACATCCAACACAGATCTGCCCATTTTACCTGAAGCTTAAAAATGTTAAATAAGGACAGAATCCAGTGTAACACAGTTTTGACCATGAGCAATTACAGCCCATGGAGAATTTTATTGTTACTACTTATTGCTAATATTACTTGATTATAGGCTTTTTATGTCTAACTCATTAGTTGTTTATATTGCACTCGTTTTGTTGAGTCAGATGGGGGCATAACTTGACTTGAGATAATTGACTTATAAATTGCATGCTTATATTTTTTGTGTCTGTTTGTGGAGAGGGGGTGGTGGTACTGAGTTTGGAAGGTAGATTTCTGCTTGGTAGGCAGATGTTCTTCCCTTTGAGCTACTTCTCCAGATTTTTTTATTGTTTGTTTGTTTTTCAGATAGTCAGATTTACATATTTCTCAGGCTAGTCAAGATCATGATCTTACTTGTGTTTCCTGCGGTGGCTGGAATGGTCGGTATGTACAATCACACTCTTCTTTTATGTTGAGATGCAAGTCTCATAAATATTCTTCCTAAGGTTTCTGGGTCTCAAAACCATTTTCTCCAGGCTTCACTTCCCAAGTAGCTACAATTACAAGTGTGATCACAGTATTAGGCTACATGTTCCATTTTTAAAATATTACTAATATGATTGACAACTCATAGTGAGTTGGTACAAAAATGCCATTCATAACACATTGCATATTACAAGCTCATTTTATCAATAACAGTTTTTAGAATGTGGAACCATTGGATGAAATCCAAAATGTATTATAGTCTAAAATAATTTTAGAGAATGAAGAATTGGAATTGATTAAACATTGCTTATTCTGGTGATAACAATATATACATTATTAAATAAAATATAATTTTATTCCTTTTGTATTTCCTATGGCATGTTAGCATAAATAGGAAGTTTAATACTGACAAATGTGAATGAGTCTTTATTAAATCTACAGGGTAAAATTGCCGAGGTCCTATTAGTTGTTCCTTATGTTTTTAGATAATTACAAGACTTCCTGACACCCTACATAATGAAAAAAATTGCAAACATTAATTATCTTTATTTTAAAAAATACCAGGTACTTACATGTCTTTAAATGAATGAAACAACCATTAGAGTATTTTAAAGGACTGCTGTACCTAAGAAAAGTAAATTATAGTTGTAAAGGTCGTTTTCAACATAGTGTCTTGTACATCTCATTGTTACAATGGGTCAACCTGTATCCCTATTTAAGCATGGGGAGGGGGGGCTTGTTGTGGAGGTGGGAGGGAAGGGATGGTAGGGGAAAAACAAAGGAGGAGGCAACAATGCATGATAGGAAATGTACTCATTACCTTGCTTATGTAACTGTAACCCCTCTGCCCAGTATTTTTACAATAAAAAATGTACAACAAAATCAAAAAAGAAAAGGAAACCATAAATTATTCCATTTAAAGTAGAAATTAAAATTCAATGCTATGCTTACCACTCGCTATAAACATATGTCATTATAAAAAAGATTTTCATAAAAATCAATCAGATAGTGTATTTCATGTACTTAGTTATCACAAATCCCAAAATACATTTGGAAATTAAAATAATCTTTTTCTAGTTTTCTTTCTCACAAAAATATGTAATTATTTTTATGGTTTATATGATTTTAATGTGTATTGATTTTAAATTTCAGTAAATAAGGCAAGAAAATTACCTATCATTAATCAATACCTTTATCATCCTGAGGAATACCATTAAGAGAACAATGATCTAATGGAAAATTGAACTCATAAAGGTACATAAACGAGCTTATCTTGGATTTATTCCTAAATTTGAATTTACAAGATACATGATCTGGGGTTAGTTACCTTCATTGAATGTGTCCTAGTTTGTCTTCTATAGGGAGTATACATTAATGTGTTTTCTGTCAGCATTACAAAGAAGTGAAGGAGTCCACAAATTGCTAAGCCAGTAAAATTTCTGAAGTCTTAATGAATGTGTAAAATGTTAGGGTCTCATAAACTAATTTTCATGATAAACCAGTGTCAAACAAATCAGACTAAAATATTCTACAGAAAAAAAGAACAAAAAGCCAGAACCTTGAGTAAAAGTAAAAGTAGAAAATAAACTTAAAATCAAATGAAGCAAGCTACACCTAAAATGCTTCTTGATCCCGAATTAAAGTATACTGAAATTTTTGTCTTTATTTTCACTAAAAATTCTCTGATAAATAATTTATAATAATTCTTTGAAGAAGTTATAAAACTTAAATTTTGGAAATAATGATGTCCGATAAAATAAAACAAGGATTTACTTCAGTAGAATATTTTTTAGTGTATATCTTGAAACAACAGAAGCTTGTTTTTTTTTTTTTTTGCTGAAAATCTCTGTAAGTGAACAGACAGGTGTGCTTAATCATAAAACAACTACATATTAAACATTTATTTAGAAATACTTATTAAACATTTTTTCCTGTCTTTTTTTGTGGGAATACTATATAGAGGAGTTACAACTACATGGGCATGATAAGGAGTACATTTCTTATCAAGCATTGTTGCCTCCTCTTTGTTTCCCCTTCCCATCCCTTCCCATACTCCCCCTCCCACCCGATCCTCCCCCTACACCCTCAACAAAGTTGTAAAGTTCTTTTTCTACATAATGACTTGTACATCTCATTGTTGCAATGGGTCCACCTGTATCCCTAGTTAAACAACTTGATAATTATTCAATTTTTTTTGTTTTTTTTCTTTCATGCAATTGTTTCTAACATATTTATAAGATGATTTCTTTGCTGCTTTGTATGTCCCTCCTCTACGGTATAACCCATGCTTTCACTGTATTTGATGTTGGTATAATTTGTGGAGGGGAAGGGAATAAACATTTTATTACACACCATTTTGCATTATTTAGCCAATTTAGTTCCAATATTTTCTTTTTCTTAAATAAGAAATATACTAAGATTTAGAAACTGATCTAGTGTCACACACAGTTTCAGGATTTCCAAGTCATTCATCCAACAAAGAATTTATAACCTGAAAATATAACAAACTCAAGCACAATAATATTATATAGATAAGCATCTAGTATTAAAATGTATTTTATGTTAAAATGAGAAATTACCTGAATATCTAATTCTTGAAAGTAGGCATGGAAATTGCTGATCAGTGCATGGAAAATTGCTCAAAATCACTACTCTCCAGGAAAACTCAAATCAAAATAATGAAATCCTTTCCCACCACAATTTGAATGGTTATCAACCTTGAGACCAAAAAAATAATGGATTCTAAAAAGGATAGGGAGAAAGGGAAACAAACTGATGGTATGGTAAACTAGACCAGCCAGCATGGAATATAGAATGATGGCTCTTCAATAAGTGAAAAATAGAAGTGTCACAGCATGCAGCACTCCACCCTACAATGTACATCTAAACACCTTGAAGCCATTGTTGAAAAGATTACTGCATGTTCGTGTTTATTGCAGCCCAATTCAGAGATCTAAGATATAGAATGAGCTTAAGTATCCACCGAAGGATAAATAAAGGAATTATGGTCCCTATTGCAAGTGGAATTTTATCCTGCAATAATAAAATATCTAATAAACATTGCCCAGTATTTAAACATGCTACTTACATAAGTAAATGCTATTAGTGAAATTGTGTGTACTACATATATCTTATTTAAAATATTCATGTACCTCTCTTTAAGACTTATAAATCAAAACATCCAGGATAAGGTTCTGGCATCTAATTTACTTTGAAAGGACTGAGAACAATGAAATATATCTAATTTTGAGGGCCACTGGGATTTTGATGAAGGAAAAAGTAAAATTCATGAAATAAAACCACAGCATTGAATTGTCACTTTAGTATTATTTATTTACCTTTTCTTGGTATCACATTATTTAACTCTTTAAAGAAGCACTTTCTTAGTCTGTGTTCTAACACAATACTATAAACTGGAAAGCTTGTGAGATTACAAAGTCCAAGTTCAAGGATCTGGCATAATCTATGTCTCATACATAATTCTTCATAATAATTTCCATACTTGGTAAAAGTGTCCATAAGGAAGCTTACATCATTTATCATGAGTCTTCCTTCATGGTTTAATCACTCCCTAATGTCCTCATCTACTAAGAACATTCCATTTGGGACTAAGTTCCAATATAGAAATGTCAGGAGAACACTCATATTCAGATGACAGCAGAAATTTTACTATATTACTGTTTTGGGAAGAGAAAATGAGGTTGGAGAAGGTAAAACCTTGCTCAAAGCTAAAGACCTAGAATGCTAACTTGACTTTGAATATGTCAGTCTTATGGCTAATTGCATTAATCAGTATAATCACTATATTGCATTTATCAATGAAATCAGAGGCACCATATTCCCACTGCCTCACTTACACTGAGAATAAAAATATTCACAAGTGAGGGGCTGGGAAGGTGGCTCAGTGGTAGAGCGCTTGCCTTGCATGCCTGAGGCCCTGGGTTCTATTCCTCAGCACCACCTAAGCAAAAAGAAAAAAGCCGGAAGTGTCATTGTGGCTCAAGTGGTAGAGCGCTAGCCTTGAGCTGAAGAGCTGAGGGACAGCGCCCAGAGTTTAGGCCGCACGACCGGACCCAAAAAAATATTCATAAGTGAAAATTTCTTATTCTTAATTATTTAACACATACGTCATATTTGTCTCCTAAAGTATAATTCTATCATAGATTTTTTTTTAACCTGAGAAACTTCACTAGTTTTTAAAAAATAGGCCCTGGTATTTTAACAACAGTAACCTTAGATGGACACTTCCATACCTAAACATTATAGTTATCTTTTCTATCATAAACACCTTTCTTTTTGTATGTGTTATTCTTCTTCAGTCTTTTCAAATAAGTTACCATCGATATTCTTGTGTATCCCCAATACATAATTTAATCTACTAAGTGAATTAATGTAATATAAGGCAACTTATTCTAGGGTTACTTAAAATGGTAAAAATGTATTAATTAAAGCTTACAATGTTTCATTCTCTTGGTAAAACTTTGCTATAGATGGTTGATTTTATCCTCAGAACAGAACTTTAATGGCTAACTGACAGAGCTGGATTTAAACTTCAGATTGATTGGTCCCATACCTGATGCTATAGATTGTCACAACAATCACTCTTAAATTTCTTTGGATTTGAACTTCAGGTTGGTTGGTCCCATACCTGATGCTATAGATTGTTACAACAATCACTCTTAAGTTTCTTTTGAGTGCAGATGGTTTGCTGCACAGTCTAGAATCATTTGTCTATGAATGTCTAGAATCTATTTGAAATCTAAAGCCAAACCCTAGAATTTAGTTAAATGACCCTTAATGTAGACAGCCACACAGGAAGGCAAGGCAGAAGTTAGTCTCACATACTATGCATCCATTAGCTTTCATGGATTCTGCTTGAGGAACTGGCCTAGTGGTGGCAGGGTGCTGGGGCTTGGTTCTTTAGAGCTATGATTCCAGGGCTGGGCTTCTCAATAAACAAAGGCTGTATTTCAACCTTTTTACTGAGACTCAAGTGTCTGGTAAACTCATGTTTAACACAGCGATGTCAACAGTCCTTCCCACAGATTCATGCTTCAAATGTATCTATGTAATTTTCTGTTTTTTTAAATACAGTATTCACAAAGTGGTAGGCTCTGCTCATTGTCAACAGCAACTTTAAATGTTATGGCAATGATGTGTCCCACGTTAGAAGCTTAATTGACAGTGTAATCACCAGGCTAAACAATCAATCATAAATATCTTACAGATTTCTGGCTAGGGGTCATAGCTACCAAAGGCAAGTTTGGTGAAAAGGAGGGACAGGAGTAATGATGAGAATCATTGCTGAAGTCTTATTTAACTACTTATTGGGAAGTTTCTAAGACAAACACTGAGCAATGTCTGGTGGCCAATTATATTTGGCCCTTGAAAACACAAGGATCTTTCAATGCCTCAGTTAAAGAAGAGAGATTTAAAAAATTCCTACAAGCCGGGCACTGGTGACTCACGCCTGTA
>NW_012267355.1:674072-678977 GCF_000151885.1 Dipodomys ordii
CTGACCTTTTTCTTCTTTCCTTCCCTCCTGTGTTTACTAAGTTGATCTCCTAACAATATCTATCTGGACTGAATCCCTGTTCTTGAAATATTTCTTCAGATTGTATTCCTGCTCTTAATATTCTTTGTAATGCTGACTCTTTGTTTATGAATTTATTTAATTTTTCTTTACTATTAAAAATTTTAGTTTCCCCTTCAAATGTGAATGCTAGCTTTGCTGGATATACCATTCTGGGCTGGCAGTTGTTGGTTCTCAGGGCTCAGATGGTACTTTCCCAGGCTTTCCTTGCATTCAGAGTCTGTGTAGATGGATCTGCAGTGATTCTAATTTTTTTTTCTCATTGTAGTATTGGGCCTTCTTTGCTATTGCTGCGTGCAAGATTGCTTCTTTATTGCTAAAATCTAGCATTTTTACTATAATGTGCCTTGCAATTTTCCTCCTGGGATCTTGCATGTTAGGTGTTCTGTAGGCCTCTGTTATGCAGGTAGGATTTTTCTCTTTTAAGACTGAGGAAGTTTTCAGTGATGAGCTTATTGAATAAGTGTTGCATTCCTTTATCCTGGTATTCCTCCCCTTCACCTACCCCAATTATATAAAGGTTAAATTCCTTGGCACTATCTGCTTGTTCTTGGGCTTCCCTTTGGCATATTTTGAGTGTTTTTTCCATATCTGTAACTTTTTTTTCCAGTGCCTTCACTTTGTCTTCAGTATGTGATATTCTATTTTCCATTTCATTTATTCTATTAACTGTGGCTCCAATTGTGGTTTGCATGGAGGAAATTGAATTTTGCATGGAGGAGATTGAGCCATTTATAATTTCTATGTCATTCTTTAGAGTACTAATCTCATCTTTTAGCAAGAAATTCTGGAAGGGATGCAGAGAAAGAGGAACCCTACTGCATTGCTGGTGGGAATGTATACTAATACAACCACTTTGGAAAACAGTATGGAGATACCTCAGAAAGCTAAATATAGACCTCCCCTATGACTCAGCCATACCACTCCTAGGCATCTACCCTGAGCAACAGGAACCAGTGTACAAAGACACCTGCACCTCCATGTTTCTTGCAGCACTGTTCACAATAGCCAAGATTTGGAAACAACCCAGCCCCACTACTGATGAGTGGATCCAAAAATTGTGGTACCTATACACAATGGAATATTATGCAGCCATTAGAAAGGACAAAATAGTTGCATTTACAGGGAAATGGATGGAGCTAGAGCAGATTATGTTCAGCGAATTAAGCCAAGAACAAAGAGACAAATGGCACATGATCTCCCTGATATGTAGATGCTAAAACCAAAATACAAGAAGATATTGCAAACAGGACTCGAGAAACAAAGTACTGCCACCCATTTTGTCATATCATTGCTAAATGACTTCATGTTCTAGACCATACATATGATAGATATACGCACGCAACAGAGGGAAGCCAGGAGGAGGAACAGAATAAGCGGGAACAGCCCACACTAAGCAAAAGGAAAGAAATGTAAACACCACCTGATATGAAAAGAATAACTGGTATTGTCAAAGCTCATAGAATTCACAAACTGTATAGACCATGATAATGACATTTGCCTTGTGAAAGTTAAAATGTGTTTGTGACATTAAGTATCACTATTCCACAATACTATGAAGTATTTGAACTTTATGTAATCAACTAATTTCAATTAAGAAAAAAGTGAGAGAATGGATAGGTTAAGAGAGATGGGTGACAATGTTGGAAGACACTTTGTACTCATATACTGTTTTGTAGAATGGGAATGCCTTTGTACAACTACTTAAAGATAATAAAAAAAGTAATGATTCTAAAAAGAAATAAAAAGGCTGTTAAAAAGAGGTATTTTAGTTTGATTTCATTGTTGCTTTGTATGTCTCTCCCCCACAGTATAACTCCTGTTTTCACTGTATTTGATGTTTGTATAATTTGTGGAGGAGAAGGGAAAAATCAAATCATTTAAATTGGGATAAAGGTGGACCCATTGCAACAATGAGATGTATAAGAAGTTAGATCAAAAAACCAACTTTAGCTGGGCTCTGGTGGCTCATGCCTGTAATCCTAGCTACTCAGGAGGCTGAGATCTGAGGATCACAGTTCAAAGCCAGCATGGGCAGGAAAGTCCATGAGACTCTTATCTCCAATTCAACCTGTGGCTCAGTGGTAAGAGCACTCGCCTTGAACGGAAAAGCGCAGGACAGCGCCCAACCCAGAGTTCAAGCCCCAAGACTGACCAAAAAAAAAAAAATAGAAAGAAAGAAAAAGAAAAATGAACTTTACAACTTTGGTGCTGAGAATGGGGGGATGGGAAGGGATGGGAAGGGGAAACAAAGGAGGAGGCAACAATGCTTGATAAGAAATGTACTAATTACCTTGCCCATGTAATTGTACAGTATTTTCACAATAAATAAAAAGGTATTTTATTCAAAATTCAGTTACAAGCAAAAGATATTGTTTTTGCGATTGAGTTTTATAAAAAATAAATACTTGGCATTGGGTAGCTGTTGAAGTAACATCTGGGAACACTGAAGGATGGTAAAGAAGTGTGGCAACAGGGAAAGAGGCCAAGGTCAATACTCAGAAATCATCTGTTGGGCCTTCTTTTAATCACCAAGAGCTGCTGAAGACTCTTTGACCCTGACTAGTGCAACTTGAAAATATGGATAGTGGCCTCTATTATGTTGAAACTAGTAGCATCTCAGACATTTAATTTACACTTCTACTTGTCTAATTTAATAGTAATATATAGGTGAGTCAGATTTGTATTGTTGAATCCCCAGTAAATTGTTAGTATACTAGTTACAAGATTGTCTAGAACACGAATAATTAGCATTTTGATAATTTATAATGGAAGATAATCCTGTCTGCTTTTAACTAACACTCTATAGAGGCAAACTCTTTATCAAACAGTAAATTCATGTGTCTGAACATTAAATAGAATAACCTGCTTGCCTTAGAACACAATCACAGAGAATTCCAGACAAGAAAATTCAAGTAATCCTTTGAAAGAACACTTGAACTCAAATGGAAATTCTATAAGTATTAACTTCATACAAATATAATTGAGCATTATTTACTGCATCATTTATTATTATAGTGTCATAGTTCATTATATACCAATCAATACAGAATCATATTATAACAGAAATAAAGCTCTGTGAGCTATGTTTAATAGCTAGGTATTTCATGGTAAAAAGATTGACTGAATGGTCTGCATTAGTTGAGATCCAGGTTATATATTGCTAAACTATTACAAAGCAGATCATATGACCTTCATCCCACCCATGAATGTTTATGAGAAGCTCTGAGAATAATTTCCATAAAATTTTAGTCTTGGAAAATATTTGATTTGAAGGCTTTTTATAGTAAATTGTGTGTGTGTGTGAGTGTGTGTGTGTGTGTGTGTACATTTGTCTGTAAATCCATATAGACCACATTTAACCAATACTGGAAATTATCTCTGATGAAGAGTACTCTCACTGATCAAAACTTCTGAATCATCACTATTACAAAAAGAAAAAGGAAATAGCATTCGACCATAAATCCCAACATTAAAAATATAATATGAATAACATTTTAATTTGTTCTCTGAAGAATAACATCTAGGGAATGTTGTGTTGGTGAGGAATGTCAAATGGTGAAAGAAAGAACATTATTGATGTGGTCATCAGTATGCTTCCAAAGCTCTGACATCCTTGAAATAATCTGAGTTTAATCTTCTAGAAATATTTAGAGAAAAAGGGATGCTAAAGTATATGGTTGGATGACACAAATGAGTCATTTAAAATTCTTTTTATGTATCTCCTTTGACAATAAGTAAAGCTTATTTTACTCACTAAAATTTTTGGTGAAGTTTTCAGAGCCCTGTAGAGAAGAAAGATGTATGTTCACATATATACATAAATACACATATACAAGCATGTGCAGCTGTGTATAACACATAAGCACATGGATATGTGCATATCTGTATATACATACATATGTGTGTATGACTATGCATGCATATGTACATGAGAATAAATGCTCAGACTACAAATTTCTGACTTAGACACAGAAAAAGAAAAGCATAAAATACATCAAGAAGTTAATTATCCTCATCTGTGGAGACATTATTTGTAATTAACTTTATTCATGCATTTCCAAATACCAACAAAATTGTACATATCCTATGACCTGAAATAATATTCCTTTATAGTGATTAACACAAAGGTAAATGAAGACATAAATGTGCATTGGGCTAGGAAGAAATTGCATGACTACTTTCCAGAGACAGGGAAAAACTAATTCTGTCATGTAATTCAGCTTTCACATGCATTCATTATTTTTGCATGCTGTAAGCACTCACATGTGTTATTTATTCTGATAACTACTACTATCTAAATTTAAAATCAGAGCATACATGATTACCTATCTAGAGATTAAAAACATAGACATGAACAATTACCACTTTCCAATTTACCTGAAATATACAGGTAAATGTATATTTAGCAGTTGTTTAAATTAGAAGTAATTATCATAAGAAACTTTGTTATCTTCTATCACCTGGTAACCAGAAAATGTATTTTTCTTTAGTGTGAAAAAACACCAAAGCTAGTTCATTAAAGCAACCTGTGGAAATATATTTTTATTTTGCTTCATGATTAGGACATATAACCAACCACCAGAGATAGAGGAAATCTTAAAAGAAGTCAAACTAAATATTCCTAATGAGAAATTGTATCACAGTATTAATTTTAATGGGGGTTGAGCTCTACTAAGCTCCTTTATCCCCTGAGGGACAAGAAAAAGTACCAGTTCTAGCTTTAAAGCTATTTTACACCTTCAACTTCAAAGCCCTCACTTTCACACAACTAAAAAAGTAATCTTTTGGTTAACTATCAAATTTTTATTGTATATTTTAAAAATA
>NW_012267355.1:679027-687730 GCF_000151885.1 Dipodomys ordii
AAAAAAAAAAAAAATTCCTACACTACAGTATTTCTAGCAGTAATGCACACTAACAGCAGAGCTACTAAATTCAGTGTAGTGGGTTTGTTTTTAATTAGTCTTTATAAATATCTACATTGTAGATGGTAACATAACTTCTAACTTGGAATGATCTAAAACTATTTGAGAGAAAAGCTGATTAAACCATGTTAGTTATTTCTTCTGTGCCAAGTGTTTTAGAATATTTGGTCTTAGAAAGCAAAACAATGTGTTCATTCACTGCAGTAGTTTCCTATATGTCCCTTGTTTGTTGAGAAAGAGCGTTGCTAAGTTTTGCTTGAACTAGACTCAAACCATGTCTCTCCCTATTATTGCTTCTTGGATATGTGTGTGATACAGGTGTGAACACTGAACTTGGTTTGCGCTCTCTCTCTCTCTAAATATGTATATCAACATATCTACATATATATGTATATATATATACATCTACTTATGTACATATACATATGTACATATCTATGTATATCTACATATATGTAGATATATGTATATCTACATGCATGTAGAAATATGTAGATATGTACATATAGATATATAGATAGATACACACATACACATATATCTATATCTACATATACAAGCAACAACTTAATTCTCACAGCAAAACTACACTGTAGATAATAATAAGCAGGTCATATTAATAAAATAGGGGAATATCAAAAGAACTACAAATCTATTGTTATCTCTGGAATAACATGCTAAAATATTCTAAGGTATAAGATGTATTTTGTGTAATTGGTGAGCTCAGATCTGGAGCCAAATGAAAGTTGTAATTGGTAAGTAGATTTTTTAGGTAAATATAAATATTGCCCATAGGTATATCTAGCCAAAAATATCTACATATGCAGATATAGCTATATGTATATATATGTGTGTGTATTTATCTATGTATATCTATCTACCTATCTCTACTAGCCAAATCATAAAGACAAAAATAAATGCTTAATTTCAGAAAGTGAAAAAGATGAGATATTCCTAACAGATCAGTAATTTAGGTTTAGATATCTCAAAAGCACTTAGTGCTAACAATGGAACAAATAACTTTCTCTTGCCTGCTTTTGCTTTTAATTTCTCTCCCACTACCATGCACAAACAGCACACATTATAGAGATATTTTTAATTTGTCTCCATTATAAAATACATTTTGCCATAAAGTTGAAAAGAAAAGGTCTCTCATTCAACTGGGTCACACGGATAAACCAGAGTGAGAAAGAGAAGAGGATGAGACCTTAATAATGTCAATTGAACCCATCAATTCTGAGCAAAGTCAAGAATAACCACTATTCCTAAAGCCATTCCTGTTTTCTAATACTGGAAAGTAGAATAAATATGTAAGAAAAAAATCAAAACATCTCAGCCAGACTTAATATTATAATGGATTACCTAAAACACTATTGAAATATAAAATAAATTTCTAGAATATGAAAAGTCCTGAATCCACATCCAATACTCTATAGCCAGTTTTACTGACAATATTGTAACGTGTTAGAAAAATGGAATTCATTTTGTCTTCATGAACTAACACCTAAAATGATGAGAGCTGCTATGATTGTTAACTTTTGACATACTTTTGTTTGTGAGTCATTGATCTAAATTTTCATGCAAACAACAAACTAATTCTCACAGCAAAACTACAAGGTAGGTAGTAATAAGCAGGTCATATTATTAACATAGGGAAATCTTGAAAGAACTACAAATCTATTGTTATTTCTGGCATAAAATGTTAAAAATGTTCTGAGATATAAGCTGTATTTTGTCTAACTGGTGAGCTCAGATCTGGAGGCAAATGGAAGTTGCAATTGGTAAGCAGATTTTTAAGTAAATATTGCTCAGATAGGTATAACTAGTCAAAAATGAAATGAGCTATTTTGTGAGGCAGTGAACTGGAAATGTTCAAGCAGAGTGAATTCCATTTTCTTAAAATATTACACATGTAAAGTAGTAAACAATGTTACATCAGCGGGAAAATGGAAGAAATAACCTTTAGGGCATCTTCCAACTGGATAATTTACTATCAGCATTTGATTTGATTGACCATGCAATGAAACCTTTCTCATACCAGTGCTTGCTTTGGGAAATTTATATTGCTTAGTATGAGCAGCTAATTCTTTGAAATCCTACAAAGTCTTAAGTACAACAGGAACAGACATTCTATTCCTTACATTATTTCAGATAACCACTAGAAAGATGCTAAGGTATAGGAATGATGTCATCATCAGATAAAAAAAAAATCCTGCAGGCAAAAGGTGTTAAATGAGTTTTCTAAGCCTATATATTAAAAATTGGTGCAAGTGGCATTTGGAACCAAGACTTTTCAGGAAATTTCATTGATTCATGTTTTTATTTGTAGGTTTAGTCAAAGTATTTGTGACCAATGACATAAACATAAGAAATCATTTATTATAGCCATGACTTTAGAGTTCTGACACTCTCTTAGTTTCAACAAGATAGCTCATATACCCAAGGGAATAGCAGGTGCACACACCTGACTACATTTATGAATAAACTACAAGTAATTTGTTCTATTTTTGGAAATACTAAGCATATCTCTGTGTATGTGCTGTGTGTGTATAATATTTGTTCACTAAGTATATATATTGAATGAATGCACATACATATGAATGCACATATGTATAATATATTTGAGATATTCTGCATTAATATGTGGAATTAAATGGTTTCTTTTGGCCAGTGCTGGGGCTTGAACTCTGAGGCTGGGCACATTCCCTAAGTTTTTGCTCAAGGCTAGCACTCTACCACTTGAACCCAGCTCTACTTCTAGCTTTTTTGAGTGGTTTATTGGAGGTAAGAGTCTCATGGACTTACCTGCCTGGGCTTGCTTTGAAATCATAATCCTCATATCTCTGCCTCTTGAGTAGCTAGGATTACAGACATGAGCCACCAGTGCCCAGCTTGTGAAATGAATTTTTTTGCACCCTATGAATAACTCATATCGGTGACTTTTCCAGGATATTACATTTTGAGATTATGATTACTTTAAGGGAAGAAAATTGGTAGGTTGTTAAAGAACCAAACTACTTTTATTAAGAAAAGAAATCTCTAATTTCAAAATGATAGTTAAGTTTCCAGCTATCCTAGAAATGTTCTAAGAGGAACAAATGGCGTGAATCACCAGCCTAATTACAGTCATGTCAGGGCTTGGTTGAGCTTGCAGCAACATTTATTCTCCCTGTCTGGTTACATCTCTGTAATAATTACAGAGATTTGGCAATGTTGCTTATATAGTCATGACTATAAATTTCATTTACACCAAACAGCTTTGGAAACTGATGGCAGAGCAGCCGACAATTCTAATTTATGGATCCTGTTGTCATTAGTGTAAAGTAGAGGGTAAGGTGAAAAGAGGGTCAGGACTCAATCTTCCCCAGGCTGTGATTCCACCCACAACCGTAGCGGACAATTATCTTTCTTAAGTGCTTACACATGCAGTGTTTTAACAAGAGTGACATCTTCTGGTATGCATATGCAATGAAAACTACATCTTATTTACAAGCTGCAGGAGTCTGACTTTATTTCAGGAGCAAGATCAGTTGTGCTTATTATAATTGCAAAGGACATCACGAAATTCTTGTTCAGTGATACTCAATTGCTACTTAAGATGAAATGAATAATGTTCTTTGACATTTGTTGTGCCATTTTATTTAACAATATTTACTTTTACTCCTTTTTATTCTAGAAATGTTGGTTGGGTTTTTTGTTGTTGGAGCTGGTGGTAGTGGTGGAGGTATATGAACACAGCAGCTATATTCTTTAGAGATTTTATAAAACTTTAATTTGAGCAATTAATTGCAATATTCCCAGTTAATATACATTCAGTGAAAGAATAATGTCACCTATGTTCATTGCATATGTTCAATTATTACACTGAAAGGATGACTGCACGTTTCTCTTTTAACTGGCTGTGTGTGTGTGTGTGTTTGTGTGTGTGTGTGTGTGTGTGTATGCATGTGTCTGTCTGCCTGTCTGCTTGTCTGTCTGTCTGTGTCTACTTGCATTTGTGTTTATGTAAGAGAGAAAAATATATCTTTATAAATTTCTTGCTTTTCTGAATTAGTCATGAGAAAATGCTCATTTAATAATAGAATATTAGTAGCCAGGTGAGTGTTTGTGCTCTGAACCTAGGTCTTTTCTTTGATCTTTGCCATGGCTGGCCCTGAACTCAGGATTCTCTTGAATTTACTCACCAGGCCAGTGGGATCACAGTTCTGTTCTACTATCTCTGGCCTAAAAATATTCCTGAATCATTTAAATACATTCTTTATTATACTATAAGGAAGCCCCATTTTAAAAGATATTTTAGCATCAACATTTCAATTCTTGTTTCCAAAGAAACAACCCCCCAATAATCTTGTAGAATTTATCTATATGTAAACATTAGATTGAATTAAAAATGTGAAAAGCTTTACTTTTCATGCCCCACACAAATATAATGTAAACAAAGATAATTTGATTTAGATTTTCTACATTTTCTACACTAGTCATAGAAAATTTATTTTCGCCAAGTCTTTCCATTTCCTAACAAAACAGGCAATGTATTTTTTTCTGATGGAGCCATAGACTACCATTGTGTGTTTGTGTGTGTGTGTGTGTGTGTGTGTCTTATATATCACATTATATATATCATATATATATATATATATATCACATTTTCTTGATCCATTATTGAGGGGCATCTGGGTTGGTTCCATATCTTAGCTGTGGTAAATAATGCTGCAATAAACGTGGTTGTGCTGGTAGCTTGGTATGACCTTGTTTGTGATCCTTTGGGTAAATTCTCAAAAGTGGGATTGCTGGGTCATAAGGGAGCTCTTTGTGGAGTCTTTTGAGGAACCTCCATAAATCATATTAAATGAAGTAAGCCAGGCCCAAAGAAACATAGATCCCATGGTTTCCCTTGTTTGCAGTGACTAGTTCATGTCTAGGACAAGCAGATTAGGTCAAAGGCTATATACATAGGACCCTATGAGATGATATTAAGCAAAATGTACCCCAAGACAGGAACACAAGAGGTTTTTTGTTTTTTATTTATTTTTTTCTTTCTTGCTAGTGTTTTTAATGTACCTACAATACACTATGTGATTCTTTTGTTTCTATTGTATATGTTTTCCCCCATGGTATAACCCCTATTTTCACTGGATTTGGTACTCTGCAGCTTGTAAATATATTTTGTAATTTTTGTATTGCTGAATGCTTAAATGAGAATGACCCATTGTGACAATGAGATGCACAGGACACTACATTGAAAACGAACTTTACAATGTCAGCATGGGGCCAGAAGGAGTTAGGAAGGTGCCAGGGGGAGTGATAGTAGAGGGAAAATAAAGGAGGTGGTAAAAATGTTCGCTATGAAATGTACTGATTACACTACTCATATAACTGTAACCCCTCTGTATAACATTGTTACAATAAAAATTAATAATAATAAAATTATTTTCTCTTCGTGTAAGTGAAAAAATTTAATAACTAAAGAAAGTACAATTAATCATAAGAGTAAATTTTTATATTGTTAGGACAAGCAAAATTAATGTTGTTTTATTGAAGGGTAAAAAATGTCATTTTCTCAGGTTTTATCAGTAGAGATGATTTTGGCAAACTCTTCATTATTTGAGGTGTTGTATGAAGATGATATATGACAGGATTCAAAGTATAGGTAAGGCACATGTAAAGTACCTGAAAATGTACATGCAAGGGACATACAAAGCATATATGAAGGATAAATGGGATGTTTCACAAAGGAACTTATAATTTTTGTTATAAAATAATTTTTATTTTGAAATTTTTGTTATAAAACACACTTCCAATTTGAAATATATATAATCTATCATTGTAAAATTACTATTTTCAAAGATCAATATTAATTTTGTGATGTATGTTAATAGGAAAATTTAGGACTTATAAACTGGTACATTGATGTGAAATTATTTATACATTTAACACATATAAAAATGATGACAGGGCTGGGAATGGATCTCCATGATAGAGTGCTTGCCTAGCATGCATGAAGCCCTGGGTTCTATTCTTCACTACCACATAAGCAGAAAAAGCCAGAACTGGAGGTGTAGCTCAAGTCGTAGAACACTAGCCTTGATCACAGAAAGGCTCATGGACAGAGCCTAGGCCCTGAGTTCAAGCCTCAGGACCAACGGGAAATAATGATGACAATACCATCACTGTACTTTCTTAACATTCCCTTGGATGTTTCGGGGCCTTATATCAGTTTGAGCAAGATGATTTGAAAGGAAAATGAATATATTGCCTTCTATAAACATTCTTTCAAAGTAAATTTTCATTTGGGTTTTAGAACAAGTTCTATTTATGCCAGGTGATCTTGAATTATAATCCTCCTGCCTCAATTGCTCTAGCATTGAGATTATCGGAGAGTACCACTTCACTTAGCTTTCAGTGTAATAATATTGAAACCATTATTTTTAGAGCTTTGGTAATATTTTTTGTTGTTGTTGTTGTTGGTCTTGGGTCTTGAACTCTGGGCTTGGGCACTGTCCCTGCACTCTTCAGCTCCAGGCAAGCACTCTACCGCTTGAGTCACAGCTCCACTTCGGGTTTTCTAGTGGTTTATTGCAGATAGTCTCACGGACTTTCCTGTTGGCTTTGAAGCTTGATCCTCAGATCTCAGCCTCCTGAGTAGCTAGGATTACAGGTGTGAGCCACCAGCACCCAGCTTTTTGGCAGTATTTTATAATAAAATATTTTCCTTATTGCCCTTTCTTGTATTGGTTATGACATCTAGTTAGTGATAGATATTTACTGTCTTCAATTGATAAAGATTCAAATTTATATGTGTTTTTATTTTCCCAGTTAGGTAAAAATGTTTGATACTCATGCAGAAATTTGTATCTTGCTTTGTATAATACTGTTCTTGTGGTAAATTCATGGCTAATTTTTTGATTCTACTGAATATCTTGTTTGTAATCTGTTACCTTAAAAAATCCTGCATTTGTCCTAATTTATTTTATTTAATATATGATCAAGGATATATTTACAATGATATAGAAGAAGGAAACAGCACATTTTCTCTTCCTGAAAAGTGTTGTTGGAAATGGTTCAGAATATTGGGTGTCATGTGGCCATAAAGATGCCAACCTGGAAAGATCTCAGCAACATAAGATTTCCCTTCTGCAGGAGGACATGTAGGAAGCCAAGTGACAGAGTAAGTGAGCAGTCAGTTTTTATCCCTAACATGTCACTACTCTTTGTTCCATTTGTTCAGGTTCAGGTTCACAACCTTAAGCAACTGGCTAGTTTGAAACTATTTATTAGTTAGTCTTTAAATATCCACAGACGTGCTAGGTGACCAGTGGCTCTCATCTGTAATCCTAGCTCACTCATGTAATATTAAAGATGCTGAGACCTGAGGAATACAGTTTGAAGCCAGCTTGGTCAGGAATGTCCATAAGATTTAATCTCCAATTAAAAGCTGGAAGCAAAGCAAGAGTTCAAATGATAGAGCACTAACCATGAGTATAAAAGTTAAGGGACAGTGCCTAGACCCGAAGTTCAAGCCCCAGGAACAATAACACACACACACACACACACACACACACACACTTCAATATGATGCAATCAACCACCTAACTTTTTTCCTTCAAAATGTGGATTTTATTTACAATTCTTTCTGTTGTATAGAAAGTGAAAAAGCAGTTACAATCTTGATCTCACTGATAGCCACAGACACACCAATCGCAGCTATTCACATGACAGCAAGAGTCTTACAGGAAAACTTAACAATGCTTACATTTGGGGCCACATCTTGCTTATCAAGAGGAACTAAATAGAGGAAGGCAGAGTGTCACATGAATTATTCTTTTTGTGGTGTTAGTGGGTGTCCTGGGATTTATATCACAGCTACCTTTTTAAAAAACACATACCAAATCTACAAACAGTCCAACCAGTGCAGAACAGTTCCAGATTTGCAGGTGTCTTAATCATCTTCTTCTTCATCATGTCTCTTTTTCTCTTTTCACCTTTTCCACTTTCTTCCTCATTCTTATCTTTATCAACTTCTCCCTTATGTCTAAATTCTTCTTCCTCCCCATTGATTTCATCTTCATTTATTTGCCATTCTATATCTTTGTTTTCATCTTCATTCTCTTCATCTGAATCTTCCTCCTCCCCTTCCTCCTCCTCCCCTTCCTCCTTATTTCTTCCTTCATCCCCTTCTGCATTCACACCACGAACACCTGTTTCTGAGTCCAGGGCTTCTTGGTCATCTCCATCTTAACCATCCAGGTTGGTCAGCTGGGACAAGGACTTGAGGATATTTTTCCCATCCCCATTCAGGCAACTTTATCTGAGTTCTGGTGCTCACTGATTCTCGTCTGAAATTACAAGTGGAGATTCATATAAGATAGGTACTTTGTTCCCTGTATTATTATATAGTGACCTTCTTTGACTTTTCATAGTGATTTTGATGTAAAGTTTATTTTATCAGATATCATAATGGCAACTCCTGCCTTCTTCCTGGGGGTATTTGCATGGCAAATCTTTCTCCATCTATGCACTTGGAGTTTGCTTTTATCTTTGATTGTGAGGTGGTTCTCTTGAAGACAGAAAATTGATGGATCTTGTTTTCTGATCCAATCTGCAGTTCTTTTTCTTTTGATTGGTGAATTGAGTCCATTAATA
>NW_012267355.1:692155-694781 GCF_000151885.1 Dipodomys ordii
CAGACCCTGGCTCCACTTTTGTGGTTATTTAGAGTCAAGAGTTTAACTGACTTTCCTGTTCAGGTGGCTTCGAACTACTATCCTCAGATCTCAGTCTTGTGAGCAGCTAAGATTTTTGTTGTTGTTGGTGGTGGTGGTCATGGGATTTGAATTCCTGGCTTGGGCCCTGTCCCTGCGCTCTTCAGCTCAAGGTGATCGCTGTACCACTTGAGCCACAGCGCCACTTCCAGTTTTCTAGCGGTTTATTGGAGATAAGAGTCTCACAGACGTTCCTCCCCGGGGCTGGCTTTAAACCATCATCCTCAGATCTCAGCCTCCTCAGCTAGGATTACAGGCATGAGCCACTGGCACCTGGTGCAAACACTGTTTTGAAGCTCCATTTGTTGCTACAGAATAGCTCCTTTACATTAAGATTTACTGTCAAAAATTTCTTAAGCTTTGTTTACAGAGACTTTCTGAAGAAAAAAGTTTCATATATCAGTGAGAAAGCAGAGCAGAATATCAAACTAGTGTAACAAAGTAATAATAAAATAACATAGACATCCCTCCAAAAATCAGCATATGAATGATAAAAATATATAATATAAAAATAGAGGCTCAATGTCTTTGTCAGAAAAACTCAATCTAAATTTAAACATACTCTAGAGATTGACTAAAACTAAAATGTTTAATACCAAGATTTAAGAAAGATAGCAAAAGAATCTATGATAATTTATTAATGAGAGGGTAGAATTTTATTACACCCTGGAAAAACATTTGACAATTTCTCACAAATTGAACTTATGCTTATCATAATCATCTGCTATTAATTCCCCAAGTTATGAGTGAAGAGAAACATAAACATATCTCCGTGAAAATTATTGAAAGAAAACTGTAAAAAAGATTACTTATAATAATGAGGAAAAACTAATTTTCTTCAGAGGCATAGATATATACACACAAGTTAGTTGACTAGTGCATAGTGTGTGCAGATGTGAAAGTGAATGGAGTTAATTTCAAAAATAATAGAAAATTTAGCAATAGAGAATTGAACAAAATGACCATCAGGAATGTGTAACAAAAGATGGAATGAGATGTTCTGTGTGAGCTGGGTGACTGGTAAGAGGGGTTGGATGAATGAATAAAACGAATAGAGAATGAATACTTGCAGTGTGCTCAATGCACATACTGTGATTTAAAAAATAAGCTGGAAATGTGAAACAAGTCTGGAAAAGGGGCCAGATGTGTTGGAGAAGAATGGTGCTGGAAAAGGGGCCAGATGTGTTGGAGAAGAATGGTGGAAAGGGTGACTCTGGTTAAAGAAGCACTGAACACAGATGAACATGTTAAATTGTGACCTCTTTCCCACCCAGCACACCCTATTGAAATTAAGAATAATAAATAAAAATGAAAATTGGAACCAAAATGGGTAAAAAACATAAAATTGAGAAAACCTAATAATTCTTAATAAGAAATGTACTCATTATCTTGCCCATGTAATTGTAACCCCTCTGTACAATATTTTCACAATAAAAAATAAATAAAAATTTAAAAAAACAAAAATATATTTAGAGACCCGAAACATGTTTATAAACATTACTGTTCATGAAAGAAGACTGATTTCTAAGAGTAAGTCACTATGATTCCATTTCTGTGAAGTACAAGAGTAAAATCTAATCTATAGTGGTAGATAACAGAGTGTTGTTGACACACTAGGGATGTTAGATGATTTCTGTGCAAGCAATATGAAGGAACTATAGGAGGTGATCATCATATAACTTTGACAAAAGGTAAGAAATCATACAGGTTCAGTAGTTGCATTTGTTTATCATTACCTAAAACAATTCATTCAAAAATGACAATTGTCCAGTCAACCCAACATCCAAAGTTTAAGATAATAACTTTGTCTGTTTTTAGTATTCTTTAATCCACATTTACTTTTTCCCCTTCCATTGTTGCCCTTTGTCTTTTAAAGGCAAATATATCTTTTTCTTTCTCTATTATGGGTAAAAATTATAAAACATCTCTACCACACCTTAAAAACAATATGGAAGGAATAGGAGGAACTCTAGGGCTCCTTGGCATAGGCCAAAATTTTCTTAATAAAGACTTAGAAACAAATCAAAGAAAGGTTGGACAAATATGATTGCATAAAACTGCAGAGCTTCTGCATGGCAAAGGACATAGCTAGCAAGATCAGTAGAAAGCCCACAGATTGGGAGAAAATCTTCACTAGCCACACATCAGACAAGGGCCTCATATGTAAAACATACTTAGAACTCAAAAAAAATCATATAATATATAATCAATAAATCTAATAACAACAGATGATGGCAGGGATGTGGCCAAAAGGGAACCCTACTGCATTTTTTGTGTGAGTGTAAACTTGTTCAACCACTTTGGAAAGCAGTATGGAGGTTCCTCAAAAGACTCCAAATAGAGCTCCCCTATGACCCAGCAGTCCCACTTATGGGAATTTACCCAAATGATTACAAACAAGGCCATACTAAAGCTACTAGCACAACTATGTTTATTGCAGCATAATTTACCATAGTTAAGATATGGAACCAATTCAGATGCCCCTCAGTAGATGAATGGATAAAGAATATGTGATATATATATATATATATATATATATATATATATA
>NW_012267355.1:694831-724167 GCF_000151885.1 Dipodomys ordii
CAATTCAGATGCCCCTCAGTAGATGAATGGATAAAGAATATGTGATATATATATATATATATATATATATATATATATATAAAATGTGTGTGTGTGTGTGTGTGTGTGTGTGTGTGTGTGTGTAATGGCATTCTATGCTTCCATCAGAAAGAATGACACCTTCCCATTTGTTAGGAAATGGAAAGACTTGGAAAAAATCAAATTAAATGAAGTAAGCCAGACCCAAAGAAATATGGATCCCATGCTTTCCCTTATTTGCAATAATTTAGTATACATTTAGGATAATTTTATCAGATGGACAGAAGAGCTCAAAAGCTATGTACATATGACCATATAAGATGATAAGTGAAATGAACCCCAAGTTATGGACACAAGAGGTTTTTCTTTGTTATTGTTCTTTTTTAATGTACTATGTGATTTTTTTTGTTTCTTTTATATGTCCTTCTCCCTATGGTATATCCTGTGTTGTCACTGAATTTGATTTTGGTACCCTGCATCTTTTTTTTACAATTAAAAAAATTGTATTGTTAAGATGTTGTACGTGAATAAGGCAATGAGTACATTACTTGTCGATCATTGTTACCCCTCCCTTCCTTGTTGTTGTCCCACTATCCCTTCCCTCCCCCACCTCTCATAGGACTATCCCCCCTCCCCTCCCTTGATGCATTTTGTATATGCATTTATCTAATTTGGGGAGGAGAAGGGGAATGCTGAAATAAGTACACAGGATGACCCATTGCAACAATGGTACAAGACACAATGTTAAAAATGAACTTTACAACCACAGTGGGGGAAGGAGGTTGGGGGGAGTGGGGGCTGGAGATTGCGGGAGGCAGGGGAGGGAAGGGATAGTAGGAGAAAACTAAAGGAGTGGTAACAATGCTGGACAAGAAATGTACTCATTACCTTACTCGTGTAACTGTAACTCCTATGTACAGCATCTTTACAATAACATAAAATTAAAAAAAAAACAAATATTTTTGTCATAGGAATGAGCCAGATAATCAGTGTGAAAATGAGGTAACATAGTTTGGTTGTCTGAAAAGAAGCATGACTATGGATATTTAAATATGCCGGCTGAATATGTGATGAGACAAAGAGCCAAGGAAACCTATCATTTGCTCGTACTGGGGCTTGAACTCAGGGCTTTGTGTTCTTGATTTGCAATTTTGCTCAGAGCTTTTTTGCTCTACCTTTTAAGACACACATTTCCCTCTGGCTTCTTGCTCTGATGGAGGCAAGAATCTCTCTTATTTGTCTGCTGGGGCTGGTTTTGAACTTTAATCCTCAAATCTCTGCTTCTTGAGTAGCTAGGATTACAGAGCCTGGTTAAGAAGCCTACTTTTTCCTCTCCCCTGAACCAGAGCTATAAATGATCTGAGCCAACATTGTTTGGTAAGATTTGCTCCAATACAATTCCTTTCTAATCCACACCTATTATCTCCTTTATAATCTATTACTTTCCGAGTTAACTTCATAAACTTGTTCATTTATATTGAGTCATTCAGGAACAGCAATTTTGTATTTCCATTTCATTTCTCTGATTCTTCTCTGGATTATCTGTTACTGCAAGTTTTGATGTATAGAAAGCACAAGTATGAATTTCTAAGTTATTTTGTATTGTCACATCAACATCTACATAGGAACAGAGAAGAACCTTGGGTATAGAATGGATTATAATGGCAGTTAATTACCCAAGCCTGGAATACATATGACCAGTTTGTCCCTTAAATTCTATCCATCTGACAGAAGTTAACCTAGGAGGGAAAACCTCAACAAAACATGAAACCTTGGTTGAGCTGATCAGCTGGCAGACTTCCAAGTCTGAATCTGCCCCACACCTGCTCCATCTATTTATTTTATGTGGCCTCTGGTTTACATACTGTCATATTTGGGAAAGCTAAGCTCTTCCAGTCATCTAATTGCAGTGCTTATTTTCTTGATTTAGTTAACAAAATTCCAGTGAATGATGCTAAAATTTCTCACATAGAGTTTTTTTTGCCAGAACATTCATGGTAATTAAGATTGTGCCAATTTTTCAACAAAATCATTCTCTCTACAGAAGCTTATCATCATTTATTGTTATTGCTTATCATTATTTATTGTGCTGTAGCCCATACCTAGTTCAGTGAAACTGAATGTTAAAATTCAGCAGGTCTCAGATATCAAGAAATGCTCATGTATACAGGTTACAAATATCAACCCCACTTTTTGGTCATTACTGTCTATTTGAAGATGAAATTAATCATTTAAAATGAAAGGAGCAAGTGATTTATATTTTCCCAACCAAATGTCTAGTTAAAATAAAAAGCTACAAAACTCAAAATGATAGTACTTCATCATTCATGTGGGTTTTTTAAAATAACTTTTTTATTGTGAAAATACTGTACAAAGGGGTTACAGTGACATGAGCAAGGTAATGAGTACATTTCTTATCAAGCATTATTGCCTCCTCCTTTGATTTTCCCACCATGCCTTTCAAAATTTTGCCACAGTAGTCCAAAACAACTTGTTTACTCTACTTACATTAATGGAATATGTATGACTGACTTACACAGATCAAACAAATGATGCCTTGTGTTAGTGGTTTTAGTCTTGTCATGCTAATTATGAGGACTCTGTCTTGCTCCTTTCTCTTCAACAAGGTAAGAACCACTTTCATTAGTCCACTATATAAATTATAAATCATATATTTGTTTTATTTCTACATGTTTGGTTTATTTCTTCAACTTCACCTATAGCGATTATAAGACATATGATCAGTAGTGAATGTAACTCTATTGTTTACATTATTAACATGTCATTTTACCATTCCTATACCAGACAAATTATGCTCAAAACATGGTATAAATTAAAAACTACATTGGTATGTAAGAAATATGGAATAAGAATAGAGTATTTGGTGGAAGTACTTAGTAGAGAACCTATCACAGAAGAGATTTAATTAGTTGATGGAACTAAAATGCATCAAAACATCAGTCTGAAGCCTTATCTATTTAACACTACTCTTACCAACATTGAAATATCAAAGAAAATTAAAAAATATTAAATCATTTTTGTCATGTTCAAGAAATATGAAGTATGAAAGTATTAGAGTGGCCTAGTTATATCAACATATTCATTTCTAACTCTCTTAGGATATAGGAATATATTAATTAACTATGAAAGAACTAAAAGAGAGAAGGACAAATATATACTTCATAAAATATATACATATACTTTATATACAGGACACACACACACACACACACACACACACACCACATATAGTAGTTAACAAATGTAAAAATTACTTGATCCATTTAGCAAAACAGCTAATAGAGCTCTCGAAAAGCTTTCATTAAGTTTATTGCTTTTTGAAATTTGGTTCTTCAGATTTTGCAAATATAGCAAAGGCTTAAAGTGAAGTAATTCTACGTTTCATAATTTAAGTAACAAGTGACCTGTGTATGTTAACACAGCCCTGTATTTCTGGAACAAAGCTAACTTCCTCACGGTATATGTTGCATTTAATGGGATGTAGAATTTGGTTTGCAAGGACTACATTAGGGATTTTTACCCCTGTTATAGTTCTACAGACTTAATTTGTGATATAGAATGTGATCCACTTTCAAGAAAGTTGCACAGGCTGTTGAGAAAGAATTGCATTTGTCGTTGGTTGGAATACTCTGCAGATTTTGTTAAGTACATTTTTTGATGTATTTTAACTCTGAGATTTTTTTAGCCTGGATGATCTATTGATGTGACTGGAGTATTGAAGTCACACAGTATTATTTAATTTGGATCTATCTGTCTGCTATGTCCAGTAGTATTTATCTTATGAAATTGGGTGCACCAACATTCAATGCATATATGTTTACAATCACTATATGTCTTCTTGATGAGTTTTCTGCCCTTTAATAATAAGTAGTGACCTTCTTTATCTTTTCTTATGAATTCGGACTTCAGAATGCTTTGTGAGATATGAGCACAGCCATGTCTGCTTGCATTTGCATTATATAACATTTGCTTGGAAAATCATTCCCATTCTTTCACACTCAGTCTGCATATGCTAGCAAGGTGAGTTCCTTGCTGAAAACAAAACATTGGACCTCATTTTTAATCCAGTAAGTTAGTCTGTATCTTTTAATTGGAATATTCAGATCGTTCATATAAGGATATTATTGAATGTATCAGTACTTGCAGTTTTTTTTTGGAGTTTCTTGAATACACAGTTTTTGTTCATTATTTACCTGAGAGATTTGATGATTTGCTGAATAAATTATATTTCATGGGTTTTATCTAATTCTCCTTTCTGTCTTTATTCTCTTTCGTGTGTCTCATAATTAAAAATCACAATTTCTTTTCCCTTTTCTGGATATATTACATTTAGGTAATATCAATTCAAGTAACATGAAAATAAGTTCTTCCACTAAGGGATATTTAACCACATTTTGCAAATATGGACATTATATACAACAGCTAACTTTGAAATAGCTTTGAACTAGCACTAATTTTTAGGGAAATCATAAGTAAAAATTATAGCCATTTTTATACACATATTTCTATGTCTGGGAGAATCAGAAAAGATGACTCTATGGCCTGGTGTATAGATCAGAACTCTTCATTAGTTATTGTCATACCTATATATTATGCTACACAGATGGTCTAGGCTTGCTCTGGTAGTTCAAGAATGAACCAGATAGATTTTTTTCCTTCAGGGTCCCACGGCACTTATAGCCTAGTAGGAAACATAAATGCCTTGCATATATGGTAAAAACTTTGAACAAATTACAGGATAGTCAATATGTATTATTTTCAAAATAAATGCAATAAATATCTCATATATTTAATCTGGTTAAGTCACAACATATAGAATATATAGCAATAAAAAGGAAGACATAGAATCAGAGAATTAACCGCCCAAAATGGGACTGAAAGTTTACTTCAAGCACTGTGAACACAGAAATGAATGTGAAAAGACATGTAAGGAGTGATCTAAAAATCAAATCTGTGCTAGTTTAACCCCCCTTCACCCTTCCGCATCAGTCATGGGGTTTGAACTCAGGGCCTGGGCACTATCCCTGAACCTCTCTGTGCTCAAAGCTAGCACTCTTTCACTTCAGCCAAAGTGTCACTTTCAGCTCTTTCTGAATGGTTTTTTGGATACCAGTCACATGGGGACATTTTCCTGCCTGGGCTGGCTTCAAACCATGATCCTCAGATCTCAGCCTTCTGAGTAGCTAGGATAACAGGCATAAGCCACAGGCATCCAGTTCTAGTTTAAAGTTTTTAATTAAAATGGATTTTCTAATAGGTAGAGCAAAGGAGTGTGAGAACATTACATATATTTAAATACTTGGAAGCTAGTAAATTATTTCTACCAAAGCAATGATGAACCTCTTTACTGCCTTTTACATTATATTATACAAAGCCTTGCATTACTCTTACCTTGTGAAAACATTATAATTGCGTTACAGTCTGAAACTTTAGTGCTATTTAAGCAAATTAAACTGACTGACTTCAATGAATTCAAACAGCAAAAACATGTGCTTGTGGGTGAGCTTACATTAGAAATCAAAGGCTCTTCACTTGCATTTCCTACCCCTGAGAAATCTGTTCTGTAAAAGAAAATGCGTTTTTTTTTGTCCTGTTTTTCTCGGATTACTGCTTTCTTTTAAGGAAGTCAAGGGAACTTGTCCAATTTATAAAGGTTATCTGACTGTTAATGCACAACTTTCAACATGTGCTGAATGTGTTAATAAAAATTATCCCTGACACAGCATTTTCCACAGGCCGTAAAATACAAGACACAGAAATAACTGATTAGTCACCATGACAGAATGAACACCAGAGAATGACTTTTCTTTGCATATCATTTTAAAAATCAATTAGAAGGGCACAGGGAGATCGATATTATTTAGTGAAGGAAAACCAAGAGAAAGAGCACAAACATTTCACTTACCTCTCCTTATATTTTTTCTAGTTTGCCTGATAACCTTGGGAGCAGGACTTAGTAAAAAGCAACAAGAAAGGTCACTCTCCGCTGTGAGAATTGCCCTTTTTGTTTCTTTTCAGATTCATGAAGCTATCAGATCCAATCATCAATGAAAAGGTACTTCATTGGTCCATGGTGATATTTTATAAAATTCAAAACTTTTGGACAATACACTAAAAAAGGATTTTCTCCCCTCTGTCCTTTTTTATCCTTTTGCCTACAATTTATTATTAGTTTTGTTTTCTAGTTTTGTGGTTGACTGTAAAATGTCAAACCCAGTATTTGATATTATTTTGTGCCCTATGAATGCCACCTGGTAAGATATTGAATCTGTGCTTAAAAGTTCCTGATGTGAATTCATTTTATAATTTCTCATTGTTTCAAGATCCCACAAAATATGTTTTCAATTTTTAAGTTATGGGATATACTTTCATAAAACTTTATTTAGGAAGTAAATGTAGATCTTTAAGGAATATTATTATACTAATATGGAAATGAGGACATTTGGTCTTGTGTGCAGAACTCAGCATCTAAATTTTGAAATATTCCTTGACAAGAGGATTTGGATTTGATTTTGATGTGCTACAATATTTTGATCAAAGACACTAAAACTGCTGGGTGCTATAATTCTAGCTGGTCCATGAGACTTTTTTTTTTCTTTTGTCAGTCATGGGGCTTGAACTCTGAACTCTGGGCTTGGGCGCTATCCCTCAGCTCTTCAGCTCAAGAAGAGCACTCTACCACTTGAGCCACAGTGCCACTTCCAGTTTTCTGGGGGTTTATTGGAGATAAGAGTCTCACAGACTTTCCTGTCCAGGCTGGCTTTGAACCATAATCCTCAGGTCTCAGCCTCCTGAGTAGCTAGGATTACAGGCGTGAGCTTCCATGAGACTTTTAGCTCCAAGTAATGATCAAAAATATGGAGAGGAATATGTGGCTCAAATACTAGAATGTCATCCTTGAGTACAAGAGTGAAATGACAGTGACAAACCCTGAGTTCAAGCCCTATTACAAGAACACATATGAAGAAAACAAAAGACATGCTGAACTGACATCTGTATTCCCATGTTCACTTCAGCACAATGTATAGTAAACAAGAAAGCCAAGGTTCTACCAGCAGATGAAGTAATATAAAAATATCACCTATATGTTTTTATACATATGTATATATGTGCATATGATACTACTCAGTTATAAACAATAATGACAGCTGGGAATATGGCTTAATGGTAGAGTGCTTGCTTTGCATGCATGAAGCCCTGGGTTCAATTCCTCAGTACCACATAAACAGAAAAAAAGCCATAAGTGGCACTGTGGCTAAAGTGGTAGAGTGCTAGCCTTGAGCACAGAGAGGCTCAGGGACATAGCCCAGGCCCTGAGTTCAAGCTCCAGGACCGGCCAAAAAAAAAAAAAAACAAATACAAAAATCAAAAATGACATATTGTCATCTTTTGAAATGTAAATGAAAGTAGAATTTATTATGTTAGAGCAAAGAAAATCTCTGCAAAGGAAAGCAAGTATCTGATCTCATAGATAACTGTGATTGCATAGAAGCTGAGAGGAGAATGGTGGTTGCCACAGGCTGGTGAGAGTATACCAGTAGTATGATTTGGAAAGGTTGATGATCAGGGGTATAGCTACAGTATGACTGGAGTAAACAGTTCTGCTGTGCTATTGCATAATAGGCTGACTGTAGATAATTACTAATAATACAAGGGCAAAAACAAATCATTTAACTAGGGATACAGGTGGACCCATTGCAACAATGAGATGTACAAGACATTAAGTTGAAAAATGAACTTTACAACTTTGGTGGGGGACAGGGGGAGAATCCAGTGGGAGGAGGAGAAGAGTATGGGAAGGGATGGGAAGGGGAAACAAAGAAGAGGCAACAATGCTTGATAATAAATTTACTCATTTTCTTGCCCATGTAATTGTAACTCCTCTGTACAATAAAAATTAAAATAAAAATAAAAGGTTTTGAATGTTTTCATCACAAAGAAATGAAAAATGCTTGAGGACAGTTTAACTTAATTTAAAAATTTCATAATTGCTGCATGTGTTAAAATGGCATGCAGAATTTCATTAAAATGTATAATTATTACTTTTTCTAAATCAGTTAAAAGTAATTTAATAGCAAAGTTCTCAGGGCTCATTCATCCCGTATTCTTATCTACTCAGGATGCTGAGGGCTACCCCTGTCTCCTACTGTCTTTAGAAACTAGAAACCTCTCTCTTACAAGTAAAAATTAGAGGTCTTAATTATATCATACTCTCCCATATTCCCAGCAGTACTTTCTCAGCAGCTTTAATTGATTCAGTTGGATGGAGTTCAATGTATCTTCCCCTATTGACATACTCTGGTATTGCAATGATCTTGAATTCATATGGTGGAAATGTCCTTTGACAGATCTTACCTATATTAAAAGTTGTAGACTCAGGGGCTTAAAAATAACTTTCCTTGTCTCACTGCTTTTAAGAATTCAATATGATACTGAATAAGAGTTTGGAAAGCAGAAACTCTTGACTTATTTCTGACTGTAAAGAAAATCATTTCATGTTTTCCATGTTTAGTATAACTAGGGAATAAAAGTTTATCAAATATACTTTCATTATGATGACATAGATTCTTTACTATCCTACTTTCCTGAGAGATTTCATCAAGAATTGGTAGAGAAATTTGTCAAAGTACTTTTCTACCTCAACTGACAGGATTATGTGATTCTTTCCTTGATTTGGCTTACATGATACATTTATTGAACTGGGTTACATTTGGCTTACATTTATTGAACTGGGTTAAGTTGAGCCATGCCTGCAGTGATAGAATAATATTAATTTTCAGCCTGGCGCTGGTGGCTCATGCCTGTAATCCTAGCTACTCAGGCCATCTAGGGATCACAGTTCAAAGCCAGTTTGGGCAGGAAAGTCCATGAGACTCTTTAACCCACCAGAAAACTGGAAGTGGCTCAGTGACTCAAGTGGTAGGGTGCTCACTTTGAGCTGAAGAGCTCAGGGACAGTGCCCAGGCCCAAAGGTCAAGCCCCAAGAATGACAAAAGTTATGACAAAAGATAATTAATAATAATAATATCAATTTGATCATGGTGTATGTAGGATCACCCTAATGTGTTGTTGAACTTGGTTTGTAAATATTGAGAATTCTTATGTGTGTGTTCATCAATGTTATTGATCCATAATTCCATATTTTCTTGTGTTTTATTCAATATAAATATAATACTATATTCAGAGAAGAAATTTGTTAGCATTTTTTCCTAATTTTTGAAGAATTAGGGAAGTATCACTATTTATTTTTCTGAAAAATCTGATAAAATTCATCAATACACTATGAGATCCCAGGCTTTAAATTATTTGGAGCTGTTTTATATTTTCAATCATTATTTTTCCTTTACATTTAGGTGGTTTATTTTCTTTGATTTTGGTTTTAATAAGTCTTATGCATGTAGAAATTTATGAATTTCTTTTAGACTATCCATTTTATTAGAAGATCCATTTTCACACTATTCTATCATAATCCTCTAGCTTTTGTAATTTTTGTTTTGTTTTTCATCTTCCTTTTGATCAATTTGACTAAGAGTTTAACAAACCAATTTAATGGTTTATTGTCAAGGTGATGCACGGGGAGTTACAGTTACATG
Organism: Dipodomys ordii; assembly: GCF_000151885.1. Lineage (NCBI taxonomy): Eukaryota > Metazoa > Chordata > Mammalia > Rodentia > Heteromyidae > Dipodomys > Dipodomys ordii. Next base: position 704,464 of record NW_012267355.1, read on the forward strand.
TCATTTAATGAGTTCATTTCTTTTTAACAATGTCCCCCTTCCTTGGCTTTTGCCCAGTTTTCTGTTCCCAGTCTCATCCACAAGCTATATAGGTCTTTTTCAACACAGTATCTGGTGAATATCATTGCTGTATTTATTTACACTTTTCTCACTCCATTTCTATTCTTTCCCCTTTCTCTCATCAAAACAGATAAACTTGGAGCTGAGAGGGTGGCTCAGTGGTAGAGTCCTTGCCTTGAATTCATTAGGCTCTTGGTTCAATTCCTCAGCACCATATAAGCAGAAAATGTCAGAAGTGGAAACTGTGGCTCAAGTTATAGGGTGCTCTGCAGAGCACATGGGCAGCTGAGAGGGAGTTGAGTGGGCAGAGCCCGATTTACTGTAGAGCACATGGGCAGCAAAGATGGCGCTGAGAGAGAGTAGAGTGGGCAGAGCCCAATTTACCTTATGTTCAGTGCATAACCAGCCCCTGGAAGCTTAGGTGCATGATAGGGTGTGACCTTGACAGTGATTGGTTCCTCTTCCTCCCCTGCCATGCCACCAGCTCCTTTTTGGGTTTAAAAAGGGCTGCTCTCTGTTAATAAAGGAGTTTTCGTCCTGCTTGACTTGACTCCCCCGCTGTGTCTGATTGTCTCCTTTGCTGAGGAAGGCTGGGGAACAGGCGCAGCGTTTACCTTTCCTAGGACCTCGTCATCTTTCCTCTTTCTTGGGATGGAAAAAGACCCAACAGTGCTTGTCTTGAGCTGAAGAGCTGAGGGACAGCACCCAAGCCCAGAGTTCAAGCCCCACAACTGACAAAAAAAAAGATAAATACAAGACAACAAGTATAGGATTGTCTACACATGTCCAGAAAACTGAAGCCAGATCCTTATATATCACCCTGAACCAGGTTCCATTCAAAATGGATTAAAGACCTCAGTGTAAGATCAGATTCCCTGAATATATTACAAGAAGTTGTAGGGAAAACACAGAGTTCCTAGGCTTGGGCTAAAACTTCTTAAGTAAAGATCCACAATCACAACAAGTCCACGAAAGACTGCATAAATGGGATTACATCAAATTTAAAAGTTTCTGTGTGGCAAAAGATATAGCTAGCAAGATAAATAGAAAGATGGGAGAAGATTTTTATGTGCTATGTACCAGACAAGGGCATCAGATCTAAAATATACTTAGAGCTCAAAATTAATACCCATAAAAATAAACCCTCAAGGAAATGGTGCTGTGGCTCAAGTGATAGATCTCTTGTCTTGAGCTGAAGAGTTCAGGGATAGTGCCGAGGCCAGAATTCAAGTTCCACAACTGACAAAATAAAAAAATAATAAAAAAATAAACCCTCAAATAAACAAATACCCAATTAATAGATGGCTAAAGACTTAAAGAGAAATTCAAAGATTTACAGATTTAAAGACACAAAATCTAAGATTGGCCAATAGACACATGAAGAAATATTTAACATCTCTGGTCATAAATATGTACAAATCAAAACAACACTGTAATTCCACCTCACCTCAGTTTGGTCATTATCAAGAAAAAGCAATTTAGCTTTTCACAGAAAACTTTTGCTTCAAAGATTGTTTGTATTTTGTGTATATTTCATTAATATACTTGACCTTCATTATTTCTCATCTTGGGTTTGGCTTTTAAAAAATAAGAAATTCAGAAATGTTTCAGTTCTACCAGTCAGACTTGGAATACAATGCATCTTGATCAGTGTCATCCCTTCCATTTTTCTTATCTATCTTTTGTCTTTGTCTGATTAGGATCTTGAGAAGGTTTGAAATCACTTAAAGGCAGCAAGAAACTCCTGGGAGTCTTAGGCAGAGGTGATTATTTTATGAATAAATCTCTACTTATCTATAAAATAAAAGCAAGGCTCATCAAATTAAAATGTTTTTTTCACATTATAGGAAACACTCATCCAAATTGAGAAGACTTATGAAATGGGAGAAAAACTTCAATTATTTAAAGAACCAATAGATAGAATATGCAAAACATCCAAAAAATAAACAGCAAGAGAACTGATAATCGAATGAACAATGAATTGAGCAATTATTTCTCAGAATAAGTACAAGTGGCTTATGAATACATGAAAAAATTTCAATATTCTTAAAAGACTAAATACATAGCTCCCCAATGATCCAACAGTCCCACTCGTGGGAATTTATCCAAACAATCACAAACAAGGCTACACTAAAGCTACCATAACACTTAGGTTCATTGCAGCATTATTTACCATAGCTAAGATATGGAACCAACCCAGATGCCATCAGTAGATGAATGGATCAAGAAAATGTGGTATATATAGACAATGGAATTCTATGCAGATCAAAACTATACTAAGACTCTATCTTACCCCAGTTGGAATGGAAATCACCAGGGAAATAAACAATAATAAATTTTGGCTAGGCTTCAAGGTGAAAGAAACACTTACATACTGTTCAAATGTAAGCTAACACAACTATTATGGAAACATGTATGTAGATAATTTAGAAACTAAAAAATAGTATTTCTGTAGGTCACTGCTCTATCACTTTTGGTAATATATTTGAAATCTGGTAAAGCATACAAGAAAGACACTTGTATAACAGTATTTATTACATCACTGTTCACGGTAGCCAAGCTATGGAGTCAGCCTAGGTTCCCAAAAACCAAGGAAGAAAGAAAATGGGTATATTTACTCCACATATATTCAGCCATTAAGAAGAAAATAATGTAATTTACAGAAAAACTGATTAAAATGCTGATTGAACTCCTGATGGGAGGCCCAACAAAACAAATATGGAATGATTTTGCTGGCTTTTAGATTTTAAACCTAAAATTGCAATAATGATAATAAAAAGTAAATATAAAGTAAAATCATAAAATAGCAATACTAGTACTTTAATGTAAAATAAAGACAGCCTGATGACAATAAGGAGAGGGTAGGGGAAAGAAAATGAAATTGAGGGGTGAAGACCACTGAAATAGCTTAGACAAATAGAAAGATGATAGATGAATAGATGATAGATATAGAGATACAGATGATAGATAGGTAAAAATGTAGATGAGAGGAAGAAGGAAAAAAGGAAGGAAGAATAAAGAAAGAGTAAAATCAAAAGGAAGGAAGGAAGGAAGGAAGGAAGAGAGGGAGGAAGGGAGGGGAGGGAGGGAGGAAGGAAGGAAGGAAGGGAAGCAGTGAAGGAGGAAGGGAGGGAAGGAAGGAGGGAAAGAATGAGCCTACTGAAAACCACCAATCATCAACAAAGAAAGCATGAAGAGAAGAGAGACATGAGAATACATTATAAAGGATAAATGTATTAAAAGTACTCTCTATGCATTTATGGAATTATCATAATGACCCTGTCTTACACTATTTAACATATGCTAATTAAAAATAAATATAGAAACAAAACTAAAATCTGGAATGTAGTTTGTTTGTTTTTTTGTCAGTCGTGGGTTTGAACTCTGAGCTTGGGCGCTGTCCCTGAGCTCTTCAGCTTAAGGTGAGTGTTCTACCACTTGAACCACAGCCCCACTTCCAGTTTTCTGGGGGTTTATTGGAGATAAGAGTCTCACGGACTTTTCTGCCTGGGCTGTCTTTGAACCGTGGTAGATCTTTTTTTTTTCTTTTACTTTTTTCCTTCCTCCTGTATGTATGTACTCTTTCCTTCTTTCCTCCCCTTATTTTCTCAGTTTCATTTGGCATACATGCATTCTTTAAAGGCATGCTGTTGTCCCGAAAATGAAGGTTGACTTGGTTATGCCAAACAACTCTCCTCCACAAATGAGAATGAGAGAAAGGCCTTCAAAAATATCCTTTGAAAATGCAAGTCCTAGCACAGCTGATAAAAGCCTTCCTTAGAAACATTCTATCCTAAGGGGACATGAAAGTAATGGCAGTGACAGATATTATTTAACATTTAACATTCATTTAACTAATGGTGCTTGAACATTAGGCCTTGTGCTTTTACCTTGGATTTTTCTCTCATACATGACTCTGCACTACTTGAGCCACACCTTCAAGTCTACCTTTCCCTAATGATTTTGAGATAGGAATCTCATGGATATGTCTTCCCAGACTGACTCTGGACCTCAATACACAGATCTCAGTCTCTAGAGTAGCTAGAATTACAGGTGTAAGTCACTATGCCTGGCTTATTGTATGGCTTTTTAATAGTATTGTTAAATCTAAAGTTTGGAAAGGGGTGAAATAAAGTATGAATCCATATTATTTATTATGTTCTTTACTAATATATTGTACTTTGGGTATGGTTTTATTTACTTTTAAAATGAAGTCTGTGTTTAAAATAATCTCATTGTACCTCACCACAGTTTATTTAATTAAATATTATTTGGAAGCAAATGATTTTTTCAGACTTTTTTTTATCATTTTTCTTTTCCTCTGTCATGATTTCATTCTCAATTTCTTTCTCAGAAAGAAAAGTGATATCTCGTGTGTGTGTGTGTGTGTGTGTGTGTGTGTGTGTGTGTGTGTGTAGTGTTTCTAGCAGGGCATTTTTAAGTTATCTTTAAATAGTTTCACAAAAAAGCCACTTAACAAATCAGTTCATAAATGCAATGTACTTTGATCAGAGTCACCACTTTCAACATCCTCACCCATCCCTCACCTACCCAATCCTTCCCTCCTTTTCTTAATTTTGTAGACTATATGGTGAATTCTTGAAAGCATTCTCTTCCCTTGCCCCCACCCCATCCATTTCAAGTACTGTACCTTGGAACTTATTTCCTTTAACTTTGGTTTTGCCTTTTTAAGGAATTACAGTACTCAAGTTCTTGCTTGAATATACCATATTTCAGTTCATACATTTTTGTAAGCCTGAATACCACCTAATATGTTTGCTTGTAAGTTTATAAGCTATATCTAACTTACACATATATGTGAAATTATCCATCCTTTTTCTCTCTGGACCTGACTTACTTGATGTCACATAATCTTTTCTCTAGGTCTCTCACTTTTTCTTCAAATGATACAATAATATTCTTTTTTAATAAGTTTTTTATTGTAAAAATATTTTACAGAGGGGTTACAGTTACATGAGCAAGGTAATGAGTACATTTCTTATCAGGCATTGTTGCCTCCTCCTTTGTTTTTCCCCTACCATCCCTGCCCTCCCACCTCCTCAACTATACTCCTCTCACCCCCACCTAAAATATAAAGTGCATTTTTTTGTACAATACCATTCTTTCAATGCTTCCCCCTCCCCTAAATTTGATTTAGATATTTATTTATACAATGGATATGAAAACTGAATAAAATGCAATATAAATGTAAAGCAGAATTACTGAACTTATCATTATAAAAATAGTATCATGATATAGTGGAAATTATTTTTTTCAGGTTAGGTAGACATGTATAACTTTTGTTTGTATATTTAGTTGAGTATTTGGGATATTTTTCCATGTATATAATTTATTCAGTTTGTATAACAAAATATAAATTATAGATAAACTATTATTAGTTAAATAATACATCAATTATTTTATTATTATTATCTTTAAGTAACTGTACAAAAGAATTGCCACTTAAAGTAGTTTATTAATATATTTTGATTAATGTCACATCTACCAATATTCTCACCCATTCATCCCCAACCCACACCTTCTTTAAGCCTTTTTAATTTTGTAGGATATACTTTGGATTCTTGATTGTATTTTCCTTCTACTCTCCTCTTCATTTGTCCATCCTTTTCCCTACCCAACCCTACCCATTTTGAGTACCCACGTCCCACCTAGTTAAAAAAATGATTTTTCTATATTTTCAAGTTCTCAATTTTCCCAGTTTCTATATTGTACAGGTCTATATTTTCTAGTTTGTAATTTTGAAGTCAGAGACTGGGGATAGTTCTCTCTTAAAGAACAAGGTAGCATACTAATAAACTTGAATTTATTAGCCAATAACAACCCTGTTCAAATATACATCCATTATGTACTAATTAATTCAATGGCTTATACAAGTTACCAAGATCTTGTACAATATCAATTTATTCCTGTTAAATGAATGTGTTAGAGCTCAGTGGGTGTTGTAAATTTTATTTAAAGTAATTGAATAAAAAATCACAACCATAGAAAAAAGTTCTTTATAAAAGATTACTTGCTTTTCTCCTTCTGTCCTTTTTGGAATAGTAAAAGGTTTTACATAAGAACATTGTAAATTCTCTTCAGTTAATATTGTGTGTCTATTCAGGTAATTCAATGAGTTGAATATTCCTTACCACTATGGCCTTTGCCCATGTTATTACTTTGAATGACTCATCATACACTTGAACTGTTAGCTCTTGTGTTACAGAAGGCATCCACATTTTCACACTTAATGCAAAATACATTGCTGAGTAAAATGAATGCAATGCACAATTTTAGGCATGTAGTATGAGTAAGTGAAAGATTGGTGGCCTTTTTACTCTAAAGAAAACATTGAAATATATTACAGAAAGAAATTTGGTCTTCCACTGTCACAATGAGATGTACAAGACACTATGTTGAAAATGAACTTTACAACTTGGGGGGAGGGGGAGCTGGGGAGTGGAATGGGAAGGGATGGTAGGGGTAAAACAAAAGCAGAGGTAACAATTCTCAATTGGAAATGTACTCATTACCTTACTCATGTAACTGTAACCTTTTGTATAGTACTTTTATAATAAAACATATATTAAAAAGAGAAATTTGGTCTCAAAAATATGTTTAGAGATTTAAGTGGTGATGGTATGTTTACTAGTATAGCTATGACTATTTTGGTTCTATAAATAATACAAAGTGGTTAAAATTGAAAGCTGGCCTTTATTCTTTATGCTTTATACATGTCATGCCTATTGGATTGTTATGATTTGCAGGGAGACTTGGATCATCTAGACAGTCTAACAATGTGATGTGGGATATAGTTGGCCATACAAGGTAGTTTAATGAAAGATTGAAGGTAGATATTTAGAGTATGTGGTATCAGCATGACTTCCACAGGAGTTGAGGTAGAAATTCAGTCACTTGAGGAATCACCATGTCAATGCAAGATCTACTCAGTGAAGTTACCACACCAAGGCTCAGAGAAGTGTTCTTGATTGGCCATATTCCATGAAGGTGCATCTTATCCAATTCAATGCCAGGAGCTTCCATTTCTCAACAGAGGAAAAACAAATGGAAGGTCTACACTTGAAACTTTCTTATAATTCCTTTCTATATTTCTTTTCTCTCAGTGGAATGTAATAGTTTACTTTTATCTATAATAAAACACACCCAGCAATATAACATCTCTAAGTATAATTTGCTAGTCATTTTAGTGAGTTATCAAACCTAAGATTAATCAGAATGTGCTTATAAATTTGGGACATGTCTGAAGTGAGAGCAATCTGCACTGTTTATTAACTTCAGAATGTGTCCATTCCAGTTTTAAAAAAAGATAAAATATATAAAATTTTTCTTTTCAATGCTTGCCAAAACCATAGTCAATGAGGACATTCAAGTTTTATATTTTGTGGTCAAAGGGGTGAGACATGCAATAGATTCATTTCTTTCTTTGTCTCACTTTTAAATCATCCCCATCCTTCCTGGAAAATGAACAGGCTATGTGTTTTGCTTTTATAAATAAACTACAAACATAAACAGAAGTTATATATAAAGCAGAGTATAGGTAAATAAAGCATGGATGCTGTCTTGAATTCTCCTCCACCTGATTGTTAGCTAGAGGCCAGCAAAATAGCTGTATACCCTGACACTGGGTGGCAATGTCTCATGTCTGTGATACTTGCAACTCAAGAGGCTGAGATCTGAGGATAATGGTTCAAATTCATCTCAGCAAGAAAGTTTGTGAGACTTACCTCTAGTTAATGAGCAAAGAGCCAGAAGTAGATATGGGGTCAGGTAGTAGAGAACTAAGGGATAGTGCACGGTTCCTGAGTTCAAGCCCAAGTGCCAGCATGCAAATTAACTATACATATGTATATATATGTTTGCATGTTTATGTATATATACATATCTATATTCCTGTATACCTCCTATGGGTTTATGAAAAGCTGTTTACTCTCTGAGCAACAATCACTATATAAGAATGTCTTTGCAGCTGGGCACTGGTAGCTCACACCTGTTATCTTAGCTACTTAGGAGCCTGAGATCTGGGGATCACAGTATGAAGCCAGTCCAGGCAGGAAAGTCATTGAGCTTCTTATCTCTAATTAACCACCAGAAAACTGGAAGTGGTGCTGTGGCTCAAAATGGTAGAATGCTAGCCTTGAGCAAAAAAGCTCAAGGGCAGTGTCCAAGTCCTGAGTTCAAGCCCCACAACCAACCAAAAAAAAATCTATGATGTCTTAATTTTGTTAAACAGGATTGGTGTTCTTGTTACTTAGCATAATGTGGCCAAATCTAATCAAGCAATACCCTTTTTTAAAATGAATGACCAAATGGCAGATTTCAGAGGAAAATAACGTTGTCTGCTTAACTTGAATCAGAGAATGTCTGTCTCACTTCTTATTTCCTGGGAGAGTGTGCCAGGACACAGAGTTTCCCAAAGTAATTGTTCTGAAAAATGAAGAGGATGTTATTAAAAATTGGACGTTGGATAAATGATGTGTGCCAATTATAGTAGAGTTTGAGACTTCAAATTTGTTTATATGAAGATCTGTTTTTCTTCCAAGTTAAGTGTGTTATGATTATTTCATTTCTTTTATAAAACCTGCATGGTACAAAGTCAAACAGTTGACTTACTCTCAGAATACAATATTTTATATTCTATGTGTAAGTATGAAACTTTGGACTGCTTTGTGTTAATTATCCACTATTTTATCTGAATTGATTGTTTTCAACAGCATGTATGTAGCTAAGTTAAATTTAATAAAAAATAAAAGCCGTGATTGATCCAGTCACCCTGTTCAATCTGTATGGGGCATTTTGATTCAAAGTGGGATTTTGAAATTTAATTAAATCTAGCAGTCTTGTATATTTTACGTGTAGTGTTTACACAGTGGCCTACCAATGTGCTTGATTTTTCTCCCCTTCACTATTGAACCTGCTTGCTGTTTTTAGTTTGTTTGGCCACATTTAATCCTGGATAGAATCCAGATAACACAGCGTTTTCTCATGAGGTATAAAGCTCTATTGAAATAATTTTTAAAATAATAATAGGTTCTAAAAATTCTATAACATGTTCAGGATTATGTTTTATGTTTTCCCAGATGCTATTTATAAATGTGAATTCAATGGCTTAAAATTGTTTAAATAGGGATACAGGTGGACCCATTGCAACAATGAGATGTACAAGTCGTTATGTTGAAAAAACTTTACAACTTTGGTACATGGTGGGAGAGGTCAGGATGGGAAGGGGAAACAAAGGAGGAGGCAATAATGCTTGATAAGAAATGTACTCATTACCTTGCTCATGTAATTGTAACCCCTCTGTACAGTATTTTCACAATAAAAATGTTGATGGACTTCAGTAGTATGTAAAATATAGAGTTTTCACATTGCTGTTAGTATGAATCAAATTTTATGCTGATTACTCTTATAGTTATTATGCCATGTAATTTTTCACCTCCGTATGTTAATATATTTAGCGTGATTTGATGAATGAAGGAATTAGTACTAGAAGGAATTATAAAAATTTGTCCTCATATTTATATATTTAAAATAAATAGCCAGATCCACGACTTTGTCATTTGAAATTAAGCATTTTATATATTATGACTTCACAAGTTAAGTTTGATGAACTTAAAATGTTTAAGCTTATTAGAATCTATTTAAATGAAAGATACATCTTTATAGGTTAAAACAATGATTTTCATGAAAAAATAGTACTTTTTTGGGTGGGAGGTTTCTGAATTGCTGGAAGTTGTAGCATAAGTTTAATAGAGGGATATTTCTCCAACTAATAAATGTCTTTAGTGATTTTTTTGTCTTTAATGTTTTATAGACTTTAAAATCAACATTGAACTATTCTTAAATAACATTTGATTACTCCATTCAACTCAGTAGCTACATTTTAATATATATTTTAAAATGTAATATATAATGACTTTTAATTTCTGTGGATTAATTGGATAAAAATAAACTTTGGAAAATACTAAGCTTTGTCATTTCAATAGGCATTGTTTAATGATTTATCCTTTGTTTCAATTTTATATATAAGAATAAGACATCAAATATTTATAAAATATTTCCCTAATAAATACATCCATTCACTGTCTTTATCATCTTGGGCTAACATAATAATATAAATAACAAGGCTTAAAAAAACAAACAAGTATTTATTTTGTCTCAATTGTCAAGGTGCAAAGCAGGTAAATTCTTGATTTGGTTTGTAAACCTCTACTTTCTCACTTTTTTTCTGGCACTGATACTTGGATTCAATGCCTGGGCACTATCCTGTAGTTTTTTATGCTTAAGGCTGTCACTCTGTCATTTGATCCACAGATCTGCTTTTGGGTGGTTAATTGGAAAAGAGAGTCTGACAGAGTTTCCTGCCCCAGATGTTTGAACCTTATCCTCAGCTCTCAGACTCCTGAGTTAACTCCTCATGAATAGAGGCATGAATCATCAGTGCTCAGCAATTACTATATTCTTGTATGTTTCCTTGGTGCTCCTGAAAAGATAGAGGAAAACATCTGTTGTTTCCTTGTCCTCTTCTAAGTATGTCCACCTTTTAGCTTTAAGACTTCATTTAGTCCCAATTACATTCATAAAATCTTCTGCTGCAAATATGGTCATATTAAAGGTTAATAGATCAAACTCAGAAAGAAATACCTGCTTAATATTTGCAAGCACATAAATTAAGCTATCGGTGAGATGCTGGAAATATAAATATTCTACATCCTGAAGTTTATACATGGTGGAAAGAATAAATTTATAAGTGGTAAATAAAACACAGTAACATAAATAACTCTGATGGAATTGAAAGTCAGGAAGATGGTTCCAAGGATAGATCTAGAAATTAGAGATAAATAGATAGAGGAAATGGTGGGTGAATACAATGTGAATATTCAATGTTATGTATGTGAAAATGGAACCAGTTACCTTTGGGGTTTGGGGAATGGGTGTGGTTGGGAGAAATGATACAAGGGTGATATTGATTAAGATGCTTTGTGCTTCTAAACTGATGTGTTGAATTGAAACCCCTTTTACAACTACTTGATGATAATATATACATGCAAACATATACATATATATACACAGATACATACCTACATAAAAAGATTGTAACTATTAAAATTGTTGAGAAATAAGGGTAAATGAATGGGTTCAAGCAGTGATGAGGATTGGATGAAAGCAAGAACCATCCACTCAAACTATAGTAAGGACTTCAATTTGTCATGAGCCTGTTGTGAATCTTTATGGGCTTTCCATGGAAAAGGCTTATGTTCTCAATTACATTTGAAGTAAAATTTGCTTGCTAGTGTGTGAGAATGAAATGGAAAATGCTAAAGGAAAAATGTCTACAGTTTCAATTAGGTAGACAAGTTGTGAGGCCGGGAAAGATAACGGCATGATACTTAGATAAATTGATTTAAATCTCTTCCAGGACAGGGAACCAGGGTGTGTAAATGTAGGAGTAATGTGGGTATGTCAAAGCAAACACCTAAATCTATAGGAAGAACTTTGAAAACACACCCTATTCTTCAAGAATGGAGGCACTGGCTAAAATGAAGTTTGGAGGAAAAGATCAGAACTCAATTATGTGCAAGTGGAAGATTGCTCAAGAAGCAGGGAGGCCCCATGTTGCCACTAACTTATTTATCAGTGTTCTGAAGAAAAACAGAAGAAGTGGGATGGAAAGGATTGAAGAGACTGAGAGGAATGAAGATACAGGAAGAAGAGGAGATTATGAAAATTGGCACAATTATAGTAGTTGAAGAATTTGAGGAATCGCATGATCTATCATCAGAGCTGGGGAACCAAATGATAAAGGAAAAAAAACACAGTTGTGCATCTTATTCTAAAGCTAAGGACTGAGATACAGGTTCTCTAATGTTCATCTAATATTCTAAGGCAAAAAAATGTCCTAGTTCAAGAAATGAGAAGAATTTGTTTTTAATTCATTCACATTTTGGGTGTACATAGACTCCTGTTGATTGGATAATACCTGCTAACTTTCACAAGCAATCATCTTTATAGGATCTACTATTTCAATTTCTGACTTCTTGGCAGTTTCAACAATATTGAGAACACACACAGAGGTATTTCCATCAACTGTCTTGACATGCCTTTGTCTACTCAAGAGTTCACACATAGAATTACATCACCCTATGCTTATGTGTCCTCACAGATTCACTACTGAGTTCCATGACTCTAATTTTCAGTAAGAAAGAATCTAGTACCTTAGAGAGCTTGTGACAGAATTTGGGCTAATTGGTATTCCTGAAAAATTTAGAAGGATGACAGCAAATTTAGGGATAGATTTTTTTTTGGAAACGAACATGGCATAAATTGGAAAATAATTAAAAACATTAGCAAAAGGGAATTCTAGAACTACAAAAGGAAAGAGACAGATTTAACTAAGTGGGTAGTTTTTTCCTCCAAAAAGAGTAGCAATCATTTTTATATAGTTTAGAAAACATATCAATGTAAAGAATAGTGTTAACACACCTAGAAACAAGGATATTATTCAAGAATAATAATTCAATGACAATACTACTATTTAAAGAATTATACAATAAAAATTCAAGGGGGCTGGGAAGGTAGCTCAGTGGTAGAGCGCCTGCTTTGCATGCATGAGACCCTGGGTTTGATTCCTCAGCACCACATAAGCAGAAAAAGCCAGAAGTGGAGCTGTGGGCCAAGTGGTAAAGCATTAGCTTGAGCTCAAGAGCTGAGGGACAGCGCCCAGGCCCAGAGTTCAGGCCCTTAACTGACCAAAAAAAAAATAAAATTCAAGAATTACCTCTAAATTACCTTCACTATTTTGCATGAAATATTCCACAAGCTGTCACAAGCATGCATACAAATACATTTTCAGTTTAGTTTGAATTTAGACAAAGTGGCTTGCTGCAAGCGCAGCTACTATGACCCATCTAAAAATCTAGAAATTGTTGCAAGAAAAGCTTGCCTTTTACCATCCTCAACTCTGTTCTCACCTCAGCTGCTGACTTTTTATTTTTGTTTAAGAAGCCATGCCATTTGGGGAATGACTAGTTTCATCTCATGTTAAAAACCAGAGTCACCTCTTTCCATTGACCTCTCCCCTTTGTTCTTTCTCAAGACTACAAAAATCAAAAGAAATGCTGAACTAGCGGACCTGTGATTCCCCACTTGCACTTAGTACTGTTCACTCTTAGTGACCTTGGAATTCTAAAGTCTAAAATGACTTGGAGGAAACTTTCCATGCAATATCACTTGATATGTTTTCAGACCCACGTACGACCATCAACTAATTAAAACACTCCTTGGGTTTATTTATTTTTTAATGAATAATGAGTTAAATTAAATGGCGCTTTACATTGATCTGAGTGATTGTAGATTGGTAAAGAAATTCCCAAGTGTAGGGAGGAGGCAGTCATTGTATTTGAACTTGATTTTTGGTGACAGTTCCAATTCCTCCATCCTTACATGATACTCCAGCTGTGGAAAAGGAGAATTAGTCAACTTTCATATAGGTCGAAGTACTACTAGACATTGTCTGCTTCCTTAAACTCCATTCTCAATTCACAAGTGGAACAATGTAATTTTTTTCTCTTTTTCCTGTTGTTTTATTTAATTAACTACTCTTTACAATTCTGTCATTAAAACAAAAAGTTAGTACTGAATCCTGGAGTTTTAGCACTGAGCATAACAAAATCCACAATTCCTGCTGAATTTACATGGACTCATGTATATTAATTTAAGAGGGAACCTTATTACTTAATTCAAGCAAAAGCATGGCAAATAGTGGCATAACAAAACAAAACAAATCTTGACAACTTTTATTTTAACCATCACAAATAAGTTTAGCCAGGCATCAGTGGCCTGCATCTGTTTTCCTTGCAGTTCAGGAAGCCTGGATCTAAGGATTGAGATTCAGCTTGAGCATGGAAAATCTGTGAGAGTCTTGTCTCCAACAAACAAGCAAAATATGGGAAATAGTGGTGGGAATCAAGTAGTAGAGCACCATTCTTGGGAGAAAAAGTTAAGACAAAGATGAAGGACAGAACCTAGGACTTGAGTTTAAGCCCTATACTTGACCTCCACCCACAAAAAATGGTAGAATAAATGGAATGTCACTTTATTGGTGAGATTCATCTACAGAAAGGATTTCTGTACCTGTGTCACCTCTGGGAATTATGAACATGTAGATTATCAATGGATTAACTTTGCAATTACAAATAAAATTAGAATTTGGGACCACTCTCTCAGATACTCAAAGTTATCTATCATTATAATAGTAGATTTCAAAAAAAAAATCTTAGGAGAAATGTGTGAATCCACCTAAGACATAAAATGTCCTGGAAGATAGAAGATAATTCAAAGCTGATGTATTATCACAAGAATGAAAAATAAGTGGACGTCAAGAGAGTATCATACACATTTTTAAACTTTTTCATTGTTGGTGAAATAGGTGAGGAACACAACCATCTAATCTCAAAACCAGAGCTGATGATGTTATCATAGTATTGATCATATTGACATTATCATGATAATATTGATATTATTATGATAATATTGAGAGGGAAGGAAAGCATGGTAATATCACATAAAATATGTCACATGAAAAAATTCATGGCTCAATGTGGAAGAATATGGGCTTTTAATAATTTTACATATTCAATAAAACCAATACATTTTCATGGATTTTTCTCTTATTTATTTTGTACTGATGATCAAAATCATTAACATTTCTTATTTATCAATTTTGAAATAATTTCTATCTGAATTCATAATTCAAGCTATTAATGATCCAATACATACTACATCTCTATCCAAATTTAAACAACATTGACGTTTTTGTCTGTGTCCAATATAAGTCAGTGGCGCATATAATATGGCATTTTCTTGGAAACAAAAATACAGCCCATAAGGCTTACACAATGATTTTCTTAAATTAATTTAGCTATGGTGCAAAGCAGAACCATACATAGATATATACTGAGGGATTTTTTCACAGTCTAGCATAGTAAATGTACACTTCTCCCTAAACTAGTACAATAATCCAGAATGGTTATTACATTGTCGGTGCAAACTGAATGCTACTTCTAAGGAATACTAATCGTTATGATATTGTGATCATTTCCAAGGATGTTGGAGAAGAATAAGAGGGTTTAATATGCATCATTCTTGAATTCTTGCAGAAATAGTTTTTAATTTGTCATCTGAAAAATAATAGCATGACATTAGGGAAACAAATATATGTTAGTTTATATAATACTTGTAGATATTTAATGGACAGCATTTGTTTTCAAAGAAATTTTTGTTTTATCAATTTCTTCAACTGAAATTTGCTTTTTTGCTAAAATACATTTGGAACCATAATCATAAGTCATATGGCAACATGAATTTTATTTAATATTTCATCTAGAATAAAATCTGATTAAGACAAAAATAAAAACCTAAAGTTGCCATGAATGTAAAGCAGAAATAAGTACAAAGGAGGAAGTATAATCAAAGCACAATGTGTGCATGTATAGAAATGTCCCAGTGAAATCCACTAACATGGATATATAACACACTTAATATTTGTTAATAATTATTATAGAAAACATGGCATGTATCTGATATTTTTTCTTTTTACCTGAGCCCTATTGTTCATGCACATGAATGAAATAATACAATTTTAATACCATATTGCATTTTGTCAATGAACTATTTTGAACTCTAAGAAATGAAGAAATGTTGTTCCCAGTACAACAACAAATGGAATGTGAACTTGTGTCTGCCTGACAAGGCCAAAGGCCCTTTTAGACTTTCTCTTCTATCTCAGATAAAATAAAATCCGACCAACATATTTCTATGAAGAACTACCAAAACTGAAATAACAAAATACAAAAGAAAGAGGTGAAGTAAGAGGCAGTAAAAAAAAATGACACTGGAGGAATGATAAGAAACACAGACAGATCTCATAGGTGTAAAACTTAAAGAATAAGGAAAGAGACACAAGTCTGGGAGGCAAAGTCTGCAAAGACTTTTTCTGAAGGCTAACTTCAGATTTGGGAAGAAATTGAGTCTCCATTCCAGATGCTATGCAATTTAAAATTACAACATAAAACATAAAAAAGAGAGATCAACTCAGTTCTATTGCTTTTCTCCTTAGAATTTATTTATTCTGGTTTTTAAACTACATTGGACAGAAGGCAAGGATCAGAAAAGCTCAGAAATGTAGAGACCTTAAGGCACTGACACAAGTGTACAAAAAGTTCATAAACTACCATGAATTGTGGTTCATCCAGTGAATGTATTTTAAGCCACGTGACTCTGAACTATGAAGTGATTTCAGATGAGTCTTTTGAGCAATAAGTAATTTGGGTGCTCACTGTAAATTGTCTTCTTTTAGAAATGAAAACTCACTCATTTCCCCATAAGTAATTAGAAGTTTTAGCATTATGTCTTTAAAGATTTTGAGGAAAACAAGAATGAGGTAAAATACCTTTAACAAAACAGATCTGTGTGATATATTGGTCATGCCTGTAGTCCCAAAGGTCAGAAAATCTAAATATGTTAGTCTGAGATGACTTCCTGAGGAAAAACAATGTCAGTAAAAACTACTGAATATTATGCTTAGTTTCTGTAGTTTTCTGGAACTCACTTAGATGCTCAAATACATAATGCTTTAAGAATTGTTTATTATGTAATATATGCCTCTTCTAGGAAGACCCCAAAATTTTGTGTATTCAAAAGGGTTAAACAGTCCTATTATATCAAACATATATCATATCATAATCATATCATATAAATGGCACTAATATGTACATAGTCATTGATGTATGAATGTTTCTTACAAGTATTAGCTTTGCAATTTGGGCAGTAATTGTGAAACTCTTCAAGTTATATTAAAATCCATTGCTACCATTTCAAACTATAGGCCACGCAAACAGTCTATCTTTGATATAGACATTTTGTTTATTTATTTATTCAGTACTAGTTCTTGAACTCGTAGTGGATAACAAGTCTAGCTATTTTTCTGGTTAATTGGAAATAAAAAGTCTCATAGGTTTGTTTACTGAGGCTGCCTTCAAACTTTGATCCTCACATCCCAGCATCCTTAATGGCTAGGGTAACTGATACATGCCTCCAACATGGCTTCTATCTTTAATTTTAAAAGTTTACATTGTGAGCTATAAACATCCCAATTTAAACAGACTATTTGCTGTTATGTTAAGATTTTTAGATTATTTGCAAAGTTAAAAAACAATAGTATTTCTCAATGTTGCTTTAAAAGCTAATATACATTTATGCAGCTTGTATACACAATACATGCACACATCCATTCTTTTCTTTTCCTGCTTTTTAAAAATAAAGTGTTATTTTTCTAAGGATCTGACAACCCATATAATTTTGAAACTGCTTTTATGGAGCTTTTCCATTATTTTTTGTTGCTTGCTAATTACTTTTCTTATCCAATTTCATTTGCAGTTTGAATAAATAAAGTGTTACTTTCTGCCTGTGGGTTTCTAGAGGAACAGACACTATGCAGCTGTAATAAAATCATAAATTTTTTTGAACAGGCAATTTCCAACTTAGACTTACACACAGGTTTTTTAATTTCTACGGTTAGAGAAACAACTTTATTGAACCTTCAGAGCTTTATGCTGATTTATGAAGTTTGGATTGGTGGAGATTAAGGAAAATCATGATATGTTGTATTTTGACATTGTAAAGTGTAATTTCAAGGACAATTAAAGTGATTCTCTTTCATACGTTTTAATATATATCTCAAATTTTGTAGAGGCAAGATTGGATTTTGTAGCAATAATTTTACTGTATGTGCATCTCCCAGTGCAAATCTTAAAGAAACTTGTATAATTTGAATTATTGATCAAAATTATTTGTGTTCTTTTTCTCTTTCATTCCAACTTCCTAGTAAGACAGCAGTACTTATTTCACAGTAATCAATGTCAAATTTTGAATTTTTGTTGGTTAAGTACTGACTAAGATTTAAATATCGTATAATAGTTTTAATTGCATTTGTTTGATACAAAAATAAAATAATAAAATATTAAATGTGACAGCTTTATAAAATATATTCAGTAGCAATTTAATATTAAATTTAACTATGAAAAGGCATCTTATTCTTATTTTTAACTTTTCAGTTATACTTACTTCTGAAATCTTCACTGATAAAGAAATATCTGTAACCTAAGAATACTTTTTACAAAAAACTGGAATCTGTATTAACATAGTACATTAGGACCTTATTAATTTTTCTGAGTGAAACAAAAAGTAGTAAGACCCTCAAATACATTGAATTTTTAACTTTGAGTAAATGTATTCTAGTTTTAGCTATGTAAAAATAAAGTAAGTAATATATTCTAGTTTTAGCCATATAAAGATAAACTATTCTAAAATATTTTATAAGTACATATTTGAGCTGCAAAGCAGAATTAAGGGTACCAAATTCTCTAAAACATAACTGAAAACTTATTTCTTGTTTGAATCTCTTTAGGTCAACCAAAGGGTACATACCTGCCTCTGACCCTACTCATGGACTTTTTTTGCCTCTTTTGGTAAGTTTTCTATGGTACATAGAGATAATCATGCCCTAGACATTATTTATGTTCAACAGTTCAGAAATATTTCACAAACCTCTGCTAAGACTCCCCACTGGTTCTGATTTTAATAACATAAAAGTGCAGGTAACTTCAGTATTTTTCAGGTACGTAGGCAGAAAGAAGATGTTTATGGAGAGGGGTCAGACTCATGGGTCATTGTTGTAGAAAGTCTTGGATAATTAGGAAAAAATTTGCATGAATTTTAACTTTCAGAGTCACCTAAAATAGGCTGATTGAGGTCATTTGCACAATTTTGAGAACTGTAGCATTGTATTTACTACAATAAAAATAATGAATTTTGAAAGCATATGAAGCCAGAGATATAACTTTTAAAGCCAGAGAGCTACAAAACCTACTATGGCAAATGGACAAAAATAACTACAAAACAAGAGTGAAAAGAAATGATTATAAAGAAGCATTTTCTTTTCTTTTTTTAATTGTGAAAATACTGTGAAGAGGGGTTACAATTACATGGACAAGGTAATGAGTACATTTCTTATCAAGCATTGTTGCCTCCTCCTTTGTTTCCTCTTCCCATCCCTTCCCACGTTCCCGCCCCCCATGACAAAGTTGTAAAGTTTGTTTTTCGACATAACATCATGTGTATCTCATTGTTGCAATAGTTCCATCTGTATCCGTACTTAATAATTTGTTTTTGTCCTTCCCCTCCACAAATTATACCAACATCAAATACAGTGAAAGCAGGGGTTATACCATGGGAGAGGGACATGCAAAGCAACAAAGAAATCATCTTATAAATATGTTAGAAACAATCACAAGAAAGAAAAAAATACATTTGAGTCCTTATCTTGGGGTTCATTTCACCTAATATCAGTTTATCTGACCTTTTCTGCTTGCCTCAGACATACACTAGTTATTTCAAATGAGGGAACCCATGGGACCTATGTTTCTTTGGGCCTGGCTTATTTCACTTAATATAATGTTTTCCAAGTATTTCCATTTCCTAACAAATGGGGCAATGTCTTTCTTTCTGATGGAGGCATAGAATGCTTTGTGTGTGTGTGTGTGTGTGTGTGTGTGTGTGTGTGTGTGT